>NW_011494423.1:10634-35795 GCF_000754665.1 Bison bison bison | reverse complement strand
GCTTCAAGGGGGGGCCACCTGAAGGACAGAAACATTCTCTGCTAATGAGTTTAAATAAAGTGGGAGCTGTCATTCTTGAGCTCCCATCTAAACTTTATTTTCAAAATGAGTGAAAAAAAAAATTGCAGAGGGTACGGTACTGGTGGACTACAGTCCATGGGGTCGCAGAGTCGGACACAACTTAGCAATTTAACAGCAACGACAAATCCAAAATAACGTCAGAAGTTTTCGTCTTAAGCCTATACCCACTGTGTATAAGAAAACGTCATTGATAGTTTTTAAATTACCCAAGAAATTTTACATTAGCCAAGATCTTTAAACTACACTATTTAGTGGTCTACAAGGTGAGTCATCATTCTCTACTTCTAAACTCAAATAATGGCAACCTTTTAATTTCGCTGAAAATTAAATTTAAAAATACAAGTCTTTCAATTAGTCCCATTGATCTTTTATCCCATAAATCTTATTTTAAAAAGTTTGTTATCAATGAATATCCTCTTGTAAGATTTAGCAGAAAAATACTAAGTAATAAGTACCAAAGTAATGTTAACATAAATCCAGAAATAGTTTATCATATTAGGATGCTCAGTCTTTTTCTGGCCATGTGTACTTATGATTATAATTTAACGTAATATGTATATAAATATACTTTTGCCATCAGATTTGCTGGTTCATTTGCCAAAATTAAATATATTAATGAAAATAAACTTGCAGAAACTCTAGTTCCACTGTCTATTCTTGACTTTCAACTCTTAGATGGGATAAAATTTTCACTGGACTGACTTAATCACAAATTCCAGAGACAATAGTACCACTTAGGATAGACAGGAAGAAGCTATCAGAATCCAGGGACAAGACCAGAAATGATCCAGATCCCCTGGCAGTGTGGAAGCTCTACATATGGTTGTGGGAACCTCTCATATCACAGAGATAGGATGGAACTAGCTCAGTGCATTGATGATACTCAGCAAGCACAGCACCTGATGCTCCATCGGGCACACAGGGTCAGGAGAGATTTGTTGCTGTAGGAGATCACTTCCCAAATAGTGCATGGATGATCCAGAAAACCCTGATGCAAAAATCAAAGGTTAAATAATAGCCATTTGATCTTAGGTAGCTGAGTATTTCAGCTTCAGCTTATCCATCAGTAAGTTGGAATAATTACATCTTCAGTGCCAAAGCAAAATGCTGTCACAAAGATGAAATAAGCCAATGAATTTGGAAAATTTTATATCCACTTTAAATAAATTATTAATGCTAGTAATAATAAGTATGACTACTTGATAAAGAAGAATAATTAAACTTGAGATGTGAGAAGGTGATTCTGTATATGTGTCTGCTGTGCCTGACTCTTTGTGACCCCATAGACTGTAGCCCACCAGGCTCCTTCATCCATGGAATTCTCCAGACAATAATACTGGAGTGGTGTCATTTCCTTCTTCAGGAGATCTTCCCAATCCAGAGATTGAGCCAGCATCTCCTGCGTTGGATGGGAGGTTTCTTGTCACTGAGTCACCTGGGAAGCCCCTGATTCTATATAAGACCATAACTAATTCATCATGTATTGAATATTCATGTTTATGTTCCTACCTTTTGAGATAATTCTAGGAATAATGTCTCTGACCTCCTCTTGTGTATCCCAACAAGCAAAGGTGTTTAAAAGTAGGAGTGTGATGTGTCACCTTCACATATAACCTATAGCATTTGAAAGAAGCATGTCAAGAATTTTGCTTCCTTCTAATAAAAACTAAAAGATATTTGACTTTTAAATAAGTCTGTGGGAGGATAAAAGAGGAAATAAAGTTACTTAAGATGAGCAATATTTAAAAAAAAGAAAACAGTACTTCATGCTGTGTAGGAAGAGAAAAAGATATATTAATAGTTAATTTACTTAAATTTTGTTCGGCTAAATTATAAAAACATCAAAACATCAAATCAAAGTAACATTTTAAAGACCCAACTTCACCTTACAAACTGAAAATAACTAATAGGCCAAATAAGGAACATTTATGAATTGCATGGATTATTAAAAGGGCACAGAATTTCCTGCTTGCTCTCCCATACAAAAATAAGGGCATCTTTTTATCTTCAATCAAGAGGAAAGGGGCAAAGTGGTAGATAATATTATAAAGGAACAATTTATAAAACAAAAACAAAAATAAAATAGATTAAACTCAGTTATTAAATGAAATTTATACCAACAAAAGCTCTTAAAGTGATCTAATGTCCCTCTTTGCTATTATAAAAATTACATAGCCTACCTTTGTCTGACAGTCCATTAAATGAATAAAAATGTCTTTTGCGAGTACCATTAGTTTTAGAAGAAAATCCTAAAGAAGTGCATAAGAGTACTTCACTGAATGAATTCAATACAAGTGTAGGGTCTTTACATTTTAAGACAAGCCTGAGATCACATGGAATTCCCTCAATTAACAAATAATAATAATAATTCCAAGGTATATGTGTGAAATAGTCTTACTAATCTCAGTTGCCCCTTTCTCAATGTTCCTATACCTAAAGTATTCATATTTGCCTTGCTTTACAGCTAAGCTTTTGCTTTGCATCTTCTGGTCATTTACCCTCAGTCTGATACTACTGTTCTCTCACCACAGTAATACTACTTGGAGAATTTTTTTTTAAACAAAACAAGACCACAATTTGTCAGTTTTAGTTGGTGATTTTCTGTCTACTAGGGAGGCTGTATGTTGTAGGGGAAGGAGTCTGAATTGAAATAATGGTTATACTATTCATTATTTTCACCAACTTGTGAATTTTCTTACATTCTCTGAACTTCATTTCCATATCTGTAAAGCAAAGAACTAAAGAGCCTCTTGATGAAAGTGAAAAAGGAGAGTGAAAAAGTTGGCTTAACACTTAACATTCAGAAAATTAAGATTATGGCATCTGGTCCCATCACTTCATGGCAAATAGATGGGGAAGCAATGGAAACAGTGACAGACTTTAATTTTTGGGCTCCAAAATCACTGCAGATGGTGACTGAAGCCATGAAATTAAAAGACGCTTGCTCCTTGGAAGAAAAGTTATGTCCAACCTAGACAGCATATTAAAAAGCAGAGACATTACTTTGTCAACAAAGCTCCATCTAGTCAAAGCTTTGGTTTTTCCAGTAGTCATATATGGATGTGAGAGTTGGACTATAAAGAAAGCTGAGCACTGAGGAACTGATGCTTATGAACTGTGGTGTTGGAAAAGACTCTTGAGAGTCCCTTGGACTGCAAGGAGATAAACCAGTCCATCCTAAAGGAAATCAGTCCTGAATATTCATTAGAAGGACTGATGCTGAAACTGAAACTCCAATACTTTGGCCACCTGATGCGAAGAACTGACTCATTGGAAAAGACCCTGATGCTGGGGAAGATTGAAGACTAGAGGAGAAGGGGACGGCAGAGAATGAGATGGTTGGATGACATCACCGACATGATGGACGTGAGTTTGAGTAAACTCTGGGAGTTGGTGATGGACAGGGAGGCCTGGTGTGCTGCAGTCCATGGGGTTGCAAAGAGTCAGTCATGACTGAGTGACTGAAATGAAACTGAAAGTTTCTGCAAGAATTAGAAATAGCACAGTTAAATCTATTTATGCAATGCCTGACATGTAATAGGCCTAAAACAAATAGCACCATTTATATTTTATTGCATTTTTACAATTAAGTTTTAAAGACTCATTATTTGGACCTAGTAAGTATAACTGAGGAAAAATTGTGATACCTTACAACTTTCCAATATAACACACTAAAACTTTTTCACATTTATTATCTTGGTTGTTTCTCATGAAAGAAATAAAGAGAAAACAACGGGAAGGTAAACAGAAAAGATGCTATTTTGCTTTAGAGGAGGGAAGCAGGGGTTCAATGGGTGGTTCAAATCACCACCATCTAGTAGATCAAGGAGGAAAATTAATTTCTTGTGTCACTGAATGCTCTAAATAGTGTTATTGGAAATAGCAGACAGCTAGGGATTTTCTAGTCTTCTCTTTCAAAATTTTCCTCATTTCAGTTGATGGCAACATTATCCTTCATGTACCTGACACCGTACATCTTGGAGTCAGTCTTTATTCCTCTCTATAGTACCTTCGTATATTACATTTACTCAATCAGGATTTAAAAAAGAAAAAAAAATTTAAATATCTCCAGATTTCTGCTAATTCTCACTACCAACCCTGGTGATCTTCTGACTTTCTCAAAATTTCTACTGCTGCCACCCGGCACCCTAGCCATACTCAGTTCTCAACACAGCAGCCTGAAAATGTTAGTTGCTTAGTTGTGTCCGACTCTTTGGGTCCCCATGAATGGTAGCCCACCAGGCTCCTCTGTCCATGGAATTCTCCAGGCAAAAATACTGGAGTGGGTTGCCATTCCCTTCTCCAGGGGATCTTCCTGACCCAGAGATCAAACCCAGGTCTCCAGCATTGCAAGCAGATTCTTAACCTTCTGAGTCACTACAGCAGCCAGAGTGACTTTTTAATAATATAAGGGAGATCACGTGACTTTTCTCTCGAAACTTTCTAATGACTCTTCTTTTTTTAATCCCAAGTAACTAGTAGTTTACAAGTCTTTACATTATCTGACCCCACTTAATTCTCTTCTCTCTCTTTAGTTTTCTTAACTCAAGCCAAACCTCATATTAGCCAAACCCCTCTCTGATCCCATGCAAGGCCCTCTGGGAATGCTCTTTCCTCAGTATTCTCATGGGCAATTTCCTCTCCTTTTTCACATCTTTGCCAAAACATCACCTTCTCAATGGGACTTATCCCTGACCCTCCAATATAAAATTGGGATTTATCCCCAGGCTCTTGTGATCCCCCTGCCCTGATCTATTTATCTTTCTTTCTATAGTGCTTTTCTCTTTCTAACACAACATGTAATTTATTTATTAAACATATTGGTTACACACTGACTCCCCCCACATTAAAATTCAGGCTCCACAAGGGTAAGGAATTTTTGCCCTAATAGGTCCAAAGGATTTAGACGGGTGACCAGCACAGAAACATGTGCCACCTAAATGAATACTGTCTTCTGCCTGCCATCTCACTTTTAGAATGAAAGCCTGACCACCTTTTCCCCAAACACACTCACATGTGCACACACACTTGATTACTTGTGATAGACCCACTGCTCCTGGGCATTCATTACACCATAGCTCAGTGGTTCTCAAAATACTGTCCAGGTATCAAAACTTGTCTAGGTCAAATTACAGAGGATTATTGATTAAAGAATAAATTCCTCACTATCCCTCCAGAAAAACTATATTAGAATTTCTGGGAGTCAATCCAATTTGCACACTGGTGTTTGACACCATTAGCTAGCCTTCGCTTATTTCCCCATCAGGCTTTCTTCCATCTCAGCCAAGTTTTTCTTGCAAAACTCTAAAAACAAGCATCGCCTAAAGTGCCAATAATTGAAAGACCCACCAGAGCCATTTGCTCCCACCTCGCATATCCTGCTCCAGAAAATGAAAAGCACTGGTAGGGGTGCAGGTCAAGGTGCTAAAGTCTAGGCATTCTTAGTTCATGACAGAAGTAAAAAAGTGTCACAATCTTGTCACTTGTCCCTTTACAAATAACTTCTTGTATTATTCTTTTTGTACTCTTTTGTTTTTTATCATGCTAGTTGGGAGCTATTTTCTCTTACGTCCTCCTCCAGCCCTTCCCACCCCAAACCTGCAGGGGACCCTTCGGCCAGCCTGCTCAGACCTGGGAAAGTGGCCTGCTCTTCTCCTCAGCTCCGATTCTCTTTGCCTCATCTCGTCACTGTACTAGTGAAACACGATGAGAAGACGAGGTGCTAGGCAGAGATGAAAGGAGCTAAGAACAATTTCAGTTCCTGGACCAGAAGCATGTGCCTCATCCAATCCTGCTTCTCAAAACAGGGTGTGCCTTGTAAGTCTTTAGCTCATACCCATGAAGAGGTCTTAACTCATACCAAAGAAAGTTGTTTTTTTTTGGGGGGGGGTGTCCAAAAACTCCCTAAAGTTAATTTGCAGAATGCATTTTTTATATTCCTTGTTTTTATGGAAGCAGAGTACAATAACTTCTTCAAATTCTCAAGACATTCTGAAAATCAAAAAAGTTAAAAGTCACTTCCTTCAGGACTCAAGGTTTGATGATGATAAACATCCTCATTGGAAATCGTCTTTGTATAAACAAAGTGTATTTTTCGTTCCTATTTGCCTCACAAAACCATGATAATATCCTTATAAGATATCTTTAATTCTGCTCGTTGTTAACATGCACAACCAGGTCAAGGAAACAGGTCTGTGCTTTAACTTCTCCTGTCTGAGATTAAAGTGTGAAGAAATAGAGAATCCCAGTGTTTCTATACATACTAAGCAATCCTTTGGTTCCAAGCCCAGAATCTATCACCAAACTCTCAAACAACATCAATCCTAGAGCTCCTTTTTTTAAAATTATTCAGTAATGGGAAATATGAGACATCCTTTTTCAAAATCAAAATTTATCTTATGTATATAAATTCCTTCTTTGATTTATAAAATAAATTTAATCTGCATGTTTTATTTTCTATTTATTTCCTAGTAGTACATTAGATTTTAGAGGAATCTGAGGCTTTGATTAGAAAGGAAATTTTGAGAAGGAATTTGTATTTAACTTTATTTTTAAAAATTTGAAAGCAAATACAAATTTTCATCATACTGAAACATTTAGAATAAAGCCAATAATTATGATTGTTTTCTCTTAATTCCTTCATGGACAAATGTTATTTTTTATTTCCTCTGTTGTTCAAGATGTGGTGTGGGTTATTAACAAACATTAAAAAATGCAAAGATCTGTCTTGCTCCCCAGAGGCTTACAATTTTGAAAGGTGAATGAGACAAATATACCCATAGTTACAAAGTAGAGCATTAATGGGTATGATATACAGTATAGACAGCAGATATGAGAGTTCACTGAAAGAGAACTATCTTTGTGTTAGAGGGTATTCGTGGAATGTCCCACTTAAAGAGAAAGAGGATTGTTACTTAATTATAACCATAATGCTCACTGGGCAATTTTATTATTCAGTGTTGATCAGAATCATTTATAAATTTTGGATAAATTTGATAATATACTTTTATAAGACGTGAATAGCATGGCAATTAGATGCTTAAAGTTTTCGGTAAAGATTTAGTTAATTAATCAACTAGTGTTGAAACATTCACCAGCCCTCTGCTGATCTGGGAAATGAAGGTGGGAAGAAAGCCAAGTCTTTGATGTAGAACAAGTTCCAAAGGTTCAGTGTCCACCCAGGAAAAGAAGCGGTTTCAGGCACACACACAAAAATGTTTCAAAATGAGCTTCAAACTTAACACAAAGGCAAATAATTATAGCTTACAGTTTGTAATCAACACCTGCTGTGATACAGGAATTGCAAAGTCCTTTGAGTCTCCTTCAAAACACCATTTGTGAACTTTGAGCTCTAGAAAACTGAGTAAAGAACTTTTTCATTTATAAGTCTTATGAATTTTGAATATTAAAAATTCATATATACATAGCATGTGTAAAATATGTATAGCTGTTGGAGGGAATGTACGTTAGGGCAGCCACTATGGAAAACAGAATTTGAGTGAGGGCTTCTCTGGTGGCTCAGATGGTAAAGAATCCACTTGCAACATGGGAGACCTGGGTTCTATCCCTGAGTTGGGAAGATTCCCTGGAGGAGGGCATGGCAATCCACCCCAGTATTCTTGTCTGGAGAATCCCCATGGACAGAGAAGCCTGGAAGGCTGCAGTCCGTGGGGTTACGAAGAGTTGGACATGACTGAGGGAAGGTACATTAGAGCAGCCACTATGGAAAACAGCATGGAGGTTCCTTAAAAAACTAAAAACAGAACTACCATATGATCCAGCAATCCTACTCCTGCACATATATCTGGAAAAGATGAAAACTCTAATTCAAAATGCTGCATGTACCCCAGTGTTCATAACAGTACTACTTACAATAACCAAAACATGGAAGCAACCCAAGTGCCCATCAACAAACGATTGGTGTAAGATGAGTATTGCTCAGCCATGAAAAAGAATAAAATATTGCCATTTTCAGCAGATGGCATTGAACCTAGAGAATATTATGCTTAGTGAAATCACTCAGCCATAGAAAGAGAAACATTATGTAATATCACTTATATGTGGAAAAGAAAAAGTAATCCAAATGAATCTATATACAAAACAAAAGCAAACTCACTTCCCTTTATGGTTACCAAAGGGGAAAGGGAGGTGGGCTGGCAAGATAAACTCGGACTGTAGGATTTACTGATAGAAACTACTATACGTAAAATAGGTAAGCAACAGGAATTTACTATATAGCACAGGGACCATAACCTATAACGAACCTCACATATGCAGATAATACCACTCTAATGGCAGAAAGTGAAGAGGAACTAAAGAACCTCTTGATGAAGGTGAGAGAGGAGAGTGAAAAAGTTGGCTTAAAACTCAACATTTGAAAATTAAGATCATGGCATCTAGTCCCATCACTTTATGGCAAATAGATAGGGAAAAAGTGGAAGCAGTGACAGATTTTATTTTCTTGGCTCCAAAATCACTGTGAATGGTGACTGAAGCCATGAAATTAAAGGCCACTTGCTCCTTGGAAAAGCCATGACAAATATAGAAAGTGTATTAAAAAGCAGAGACATCACTTTGCCAACAAAGGTCCATATAATCAAAGCTATTGTTTTTCTAGTAGTCATGTATGGATTTGAGAGTTGTACCATCAAGAAGACTGAGCACCAAAGAATTGATGCTTTCGAATTGTGATGCTAAAGAAGACTCTTGAGAGTCCCTCGGACTTCAAGGAGATCAAACCAGTCAATCCTAAAGGAAATCAGCTCTGAATATTCATTGGAAGAACTGAAGCTGAAACTTCAGTACTTTGACCACCTGATGCGAAGAGGCAACTCACTGGAAAAGACCCTGATGCTGGGAAAGACCGAGGGCAGGAGAAGGGAGTGGCAGAGGATGGTTAGATAACATCACTGACTCAATGGACATGAGCTTAAGCAAACTCTGGAAGATAGTAAAAGACAGAAAAGCCTGGCATGCTGCAGTCCATGGGGTTGCAAAGATTTGGACATGACTTAGCGACTGAACAATAATTTGAAAAAATATATATGTATTTATATATAAAGAATAGGACACTTGTTTCAGTTCTTTTTGCTGAGAATTTTTACGTCCCCAAATCTCAAAGGATTATCATAGTTTCGAGCTGAGAGTATAATAGGTATGAATATTATTTTTCAGGAACACCAAGAAACATTATTATGCAAATTACTCAATTTTATTCAATTCCATAAAAGTTAGTCTCTTGGTTCAGAAATATAAATTCTATGAGATATCTACTGACTGACTTTTAATAAAAGTGTATTATTTTATAAGAAATCACTTTAGTTTTCTAAGCCTCCCATTTTGAGGAGATGGAAGAAACATGTTTTATTTATTTGGGAATTATGTAACAGCATTATGAAATTTTAATCAACCTTCACAAAAATAAGCAGAAGTCTTAAAGGATAAGAATAAGAATTTTTTCTTATTTTCTTAGAATAGAAAATTATTAAACCCTAAATAAGTAGACAATATTTGCTTATTCCAGTACAAAAAAAAATGGCTTCACCCAAAAATAATTCTAGGAATTAGTAATTTTCTATAGCAACATTCCTTAAGAAAACTCATAACCAATGTACATTTGAAACTTTGGAAATAATTACAAATTTTGAAGCTATCAATTAAATAAGATAAATTAACAATACTTAACAAGGATATGTTAAAAAACTTAAAAAGTTTTGGGATCTATCAGCTCTTAGTCAATATTTCATAATAAGAAAATATCATTAAAATCCATAGAAGAAAAACAAATCCACCAGTGATACTTGACACATATTGGCCAATTGTAACATGCTCTCAATCAATATAAGCACCAATAATGAGGCAACTATCCTGTTGTCCCTTTAAAGGTCCAGCATTCTGGTGATGAAGAATAGCCAACTATTATTGTATTGCAACTGTATCTGTACCACATGGATTTTACTAAATGTTTTATTGGAAGTTTCAAAAGACTCAATTTGCTGACTTTCCAAGCTATAACAGAAATACGATGTTCCCCAGGGTCAGTCTTTCTGGACTCCCTACTGTCCTCGCTTACTGTCCCTGGCCCCCTCCCGCCACCCCCCTACCGCTGTCCTGCTCATTCTGACTTTTTCAATAGCCTTGATAAATTCCTCTCATGATCCATATCTACTACCACACTCCGAACTCTTGATGTAAAACATGGAGTAAAATCATCTGGTTTGTGAACTAATAACACAAAACCTTACCTAGAACACTGTTTTTCATCATTTCTCAGAACCCCACTGAGTTTTATTAAGAGCTTATAACTTGCCAGAAAGTGAGTCAGTGACTTATGTGCATTTAAATCTCACAAGAAACCCATCAGATAAGAGACATTATTGAAGCAACCAAAGATTAAGAAGGCTAAGAAATCTGCCCAAGGTTATCAGCTAATCAGGGGTGAAATTGGCTCCTAAGTAGCATGACATCAGAGTTCATGTATTTACCTACCTGTACTAGATTGCCCTCTGTCATTAATAGAAGGAAAGATTCTGTCTGTATTCTAATGAATTGGTTAATACTGTGTCAATAGCCCTGCTGGAATTATAGGTGCTTATTGTGATTTATCACACATTTTGGCACTTCCTAGGTTTTGTGGTTTACTTTTCGTGGTAGATAGTATAAAGTCTAAACCGTTGCAGGAGCATTCATCTTTGCTACCCTCTTCAAGTCGGGCAGGGACATGGACTTCTTTGACTGAGGCAATGTGAGCAGAAGTAACATGTGTCACTTCTAGATGGAGATGTTAAGAGCTGAGGGTGCTGGCCACCTTCTTTTCTACTTCTGTCCTAGCAACACACACAATTCCACACAGTGGCTTCTCTGTACTATTGGTTCTGAGTAAGTGTGTTAGTCATTCAGTAGTGTCCAACTCTTTGCAACCCCATGGATTGCAACTCTCCAGGCTCCTCTGTCCATGGAATTCTCTGGGCAAGAATAATGGAGTGGGTTGCCATTCCTTTTCCACAGGATCTTCCTGACCCAGGGATTGAACCCAGGTCTCCTGCATTGCAGGCAAACTCCTTACCATCTGAGCCACCAATAGTAAAGATAGTAACAATGACAGAACAGAGGCTGCTGCTGACCCAAACAGACATTTGTGAGTGAGATATAAGCCATGGCTGTTTTAAACTACTAAGATTTATACTGGTTGTTGCCTGGCTTATCTTGGTTGCTTTTTTTCACCAAATTTGTTTCATCATGGAACCTATTTTTCACAGAATACCTATTAACATCTAATAAGATGCTGGTATGACACAGAAAATGGCTGGAATAACTCGTCCGTCATGCAATATTTGTTGTTGCTGTTCACTTGCTAAGTCACGTCCAACTCTTTGCTACCTCATGGCCTGCAGCTCGCCAGACACCTCTGTCCACAAGATTTCCCAGGCAAGATTATTGGAATGGGGTGCCATTTCCTTCTTCAGGGGATCTTCTGGACCCAGGGATTGAACCTGCATCTCCAATGTCCCTGGGATCCCCAAATGAACACACCCGAAGTATATAATTTATCTATTCTGTTTATGGACATTCATGTTTTTCAATATTATTGCTTTTACATAAAAAGCTGCAGTAAGCATTATTATGCTATAAGCATATCTCTGTATAAATGTGTTTAAGAACTGCTGTAAAGTACACATCCAGATATGGAAAGCTTCTTCAGCTGTACCAGATGTTGGCAAGTCACTCTATAAAGTTGAACACATTTCTATTAATAATACTATCAGCAGTGTATAAGTTGTACTCCTGCTCTAGACCCTCACCAGCACTTACTATTATCCACCTTTGTAATCTTGATCAGGTTGATGGATGTGAACCAAATCTCATTTTAAATTTTATTTTCCTTTCCAGTGGGATTGAGCATCTTACTTTTATTAGATATTTAAATTTCTTCTGTTCACTTCCTTTATATACTTTTGTACTAAGAGTTTTGTGCTTTTCATACTGACTTAAAATGCTTAATATAATTTAAATAATTTATTGTTGGTTATTATCATAGTATACATTTATTTCTGTCTCTAAGCTGTTGTATTCTACTCTATTAAAAGAAACATTTTATCAGAATTTTATCATTTTAATGTATTCAAAATTATCACTGCTTTATTTCATAGTCTGCTTCTAAATGCATTCTCAGACTTGCTTTGTGGTCTCCTACCAATCCTGGGTATCCCTTTGAAAATCTTCTTTGGTTAAAATTGATTAGAGACATTCTCTGTTGCTTTCAAACTGACCAAGAAAACCTGAAAGCCACATTGTGATTTTATCTGAAAAATAATTTTCTTGGGCAGGAAAATATTTGCATAATAACATAAAAGGCCTGCTTATTTACTGAATAAATATATTGTCTTTCTGAAAATTTTGAGATCAAGTAGTATATATATAACAACCCCTGGTTGAGACTCACAGCATATTTAAATTTCTGTGTTATATGAACTCACATGCAAACAAAAAAGATAGTCATCTGGCTGATGAATACTTTTGAAAAACAATATTAAATTATTGAATATAGTGTGAAATGGAGACATTTTGCACTGCTTCTCATTAACACGGAACTTTCTGCAAGTTTCTGTGAGCCCTTGCCTTTTGTGAAGCTGACTTTGAGTAAGAAAGACAAGTACAATAGAAGAGAACGGAATAGAATCTAAAGTTCCAGGGTTATAATTCTCAAGTCACTTCTCAAAATTAGACAAACTGAAACCGCTTGCAAAATGATGAGAATAACCGTAAGGAATATAAAAATCTTAAAGTCTTATGAGGGCCAGGCTATTTCATCTACTAAGATTTGCCCTTAGTCATCCAGTCTTAAGAATAACGATTGTTCTTGGAATCTCTCTGGGGTCAAGAGATGAAACCAGAAGAGTTTTTTCTTTTTTCTTCCTGAGATGGCTAAATAGCATTAAGGAGTCATAACCCAATAATTTAAAATTTCATCTTACTGAAAAGTTCATCTGGCAAACTACAGAATAATTAGACAAGGTTTTTGAATAGTTGTGCTCATATAACTGCTGTCTATTGCTAAGTGATACCAAAGATTGTTATGTTTTTTCCTGTCACAACAGGAAAATTGGTACTGTGGTAACTAATTCCATGAAGTTGAACTTTAGCAATGCCAACTCTAAAACATGTATATAACCTCTATACACCTGGCAATGATATATTGAAATATAACATATGTGCATGTGTATGTGAAAATATATTTAGCCATGTTTCAAGATTTGAGAGAGTATAGAATATAGTTAGAAGTCTCAACGTATACAATTCCTATTTATTCCTATTTGGTTCTTTTCACTAAGTCTCTAGATTTGTTTTTTCCGATCCTGGTGCCAAAAAAGAGCTGATAGACATTACGCTGGTATTTCAGAGTAGAAGCCAGCCACACCTTGGCCTAGAGTTCACACTGTCAAAAGTTCCAGGGATCAAGGGTCAACGCTAACTTGCTATTGAAAATTCACCAGTCTTCCTCAGATTCATTTTTACTTTGCTATAACTCCTCTTCTAAGTTGCTTCTAATCTAGTTTGGATAAAACACAATTGGTGTGTTTAAGGCTTTAATTAGTTGTCAGGCTGGGTTTTGTTTGCATATGTTTGCGAGTAATTTATCCATAAAGAACCTTTCTTTTATTGCTTTCATTTGGTTTCATTTTCCTGATAGAACTTGAGTTACATAAAGAATGCTCACCTTATAGCCAATTGTCATCTTACTCTAATAAGAGATAAAAATTTATGGGAATACTCAATAATGGAGAGCACTTAATGGATAATACTGAATATTATTCTTTTATAGCCAGTGTAGTTGCTGTTTATAAATAGAAAAGAAAGAGCAATGTTAACAAAGATGAGAAATAGTCCTCTGGTTAATCCCCCAAGTCATTTTATCTGTAATTAATCTGTAGTCAGAACAGGCAGTTGACATAAAGCAAAAACACATTGTTCTGACAAGACCTCTTCATTGGGTAAGAGTCTCTTGATGAAAATGTGGGATTTCTGAGTCTATGCTGTTTCTAAGTGATGGGACAGTATGTTAACATGCAGCATTAACTAGGAGTCCAAAGGCAAAATGGAAAGAAATAGTAGAGATTGGCAAATGTGATGTCCTTGGTCACGCTTACTTTCTTTTAAATATTCTTTCTACAATGTACACTACAGTAAACTCTGAATCTCCATGGGACAAAGTAAAGCCATTCAAAATTTTCAAACAATTTAATATCAGTTTTTGGTGCTCATATTTTAGGGTCTTCAAAATAATGCACATATTAGATTGCTGGTCCAGATATATTAAATAGATTTTTCATTTTTATTTTACAGTCCACATTTCAGAATCCTGTTACAAACCCCCAGTGGCACTTCTGGCCTGAGTATTCAGCAAAATAGATATTGGTGCCTCATTACAACAAACAAACTGACATACGTGTAAGTCATTTCTAACAGGGTTGGGTGCATATATATTTAAGAAAAGAAGGATCTGTTTATTATTTGCTTCCTCTGGGTGGTGCACATCAGACTCTGCAATCAAATAAAGCTGTACTGGGACCGCATCAAGTGAAATATTTTTACAATAACTAGGAGAGTAAATATTTGCTTCCTTTTACAGGAAGAGAAACCACCCATCTTCATTGGCAACATGCAGTTGTGACTGTGACAGGCATCATTTTTCCTGTGACTCTCAGGAAGCCTCTCTCCCCATCCTTAGCAGCAGGGTAGACAACAGCAACTCCCCCTCCTTGTGACAGTACCATCTTATACCCCAGGAAGCTTACATAATCCAAACGCTGCTTTGGAATAACTCCAGAGCAAATTGGACTTTTGAGAAGAGTCTGTTAGGAGTGAAGGAAGTAAGTGCTGCTTCCCACAACCCTGAAATTGTATGATGCTCATTTTGCCAATAAACATACATAATGGCCCAGCTGTTTGTTGTTGGGGAGTAGCCTGTTCCTTACACTGTCTCGGGGGGAATGAATCTCTTCTTTCAGTTTCAGGAAGGAGCAAAGGAGGACCCTTTTCTCGCTCATCGCATGGTTGTCCAACTGGGTACATTTAGGGTAACGATTCCTCCATTTGTGAGTCTTAGGTCTTGTGGTTTGTCTGTCGTCAACTTGACAGATCTCTGAAGGCCAGGACTCATCTGTACTTCTAGGACCCCACTCATTTTTGATGGACATGTAAACTAATTCAAATTTCCAATTATCTGCCACCACAAAAGAGAACAAGAAAAGTCTCTATAAGCTGGTATGAACAATTACCAGTATGTGTAATTAAGTGAAAAGGTGAAAACAAGTATGTATATGATTGATATACGACTTCAGTGCAATTTAAAAAAAAAAAAAAACAGAAAAAGTAAGGGAGGGAGGAATGAAGAAAAGGAATGAAAAGAAAAGCCATAAAATAGTGAAAATGATACCTATGGAGGTAGATGGGAACAAGGCAGGATAGAAACAGTAAGAAGTATACCACATTTTTATAGTCTAATTTTTGAACCATAACAATATTTCATCACATCACATATTCAAAACTAATATTAAAATTAGAAGTAGAAAAAAAATGAACCCTAAATCATATATACAGAGAAATAAATGAACCTAGGTCCATAGCAAATGGATAACACGGACTATGAAAAAGAATTAATTAAAAAGAGAACTTCCAAATACATACAGCACTTAATGTCCTATTTCAAGGAAAGAAACAAATCCAAAGAAGTCTTAAAGTTTACTTAGAAAGTTTGTTACTAGTGGAAATAGTAGTTGTGTAATTCTAAAACTACTGTCTGTGTGTGTATATATAGACAACTATTGTTTAGTCACTGAGACCGTGTCTGATTCTTTGCGACCCGTGGACTGCATCCTGCCAGGCCCCTCTGTCCATGGGATTTCCCAAGCAAGAATACTGGAATGGGTTGCCATTTCCTACTCCAGGGGATCTTCCAGAACCAGAAATCAAACCCATATCTCTTGCATTGGCAGGCGGATTCTTTACAGCTGAGCCACCAGGGAAGCCACAAATCTACCAGCTTTAACTGCCTATCTTACAGTTCTTAATCCATAAATGATGTGATCTCTTAAAATGCAATCCACTTTATATTATAGAATATAATATATTCTATAATATTTCATAGGAGCTCAATATAATAAAATTCACAATTTTCTTTTAATTCTGAGGCACTGGTACTATTGCATCTATTTAATGGACTGAGAAGAAAACCAAAAAAGCTAAACATTGGCTAATAAAAGGTAGAACCAGAGGCTTTCACAGGGCTCTTATTTCCTTTTATTACATTTGTTAACTTTGGATGAGCAATTTTTAAAGCTATTACTTTTAACATGAAATAAGAATGAAAATAAAATAAACCACTAGCACAAAACTGAGCATTATACCAACATCTTTATTTTCTAATTCTATCATCTCAGACAAAAGCTCCAGACAGTCCACATGATTAATATTTTGTCCGGCCTAGAATAAATTCTAGGTTTTGAAAGATGATAAGTTATGAAAATTAAATTATGCTTAGAGACAGTTTTATCCATAATGTCACACTCCAAAAATTAGCTGCATGGGGAGTAAGAGAAAACATCACAGAGAGTTTATGAATGTGAAACCATCCAAAGGCATCCTGGTTTTTAGAAATGCAATCATTGCCAAAAGAGCTTGCAAACTAACTTAGAACTCATTTTGCCCTTTTTCAATTATTGTTTTGGGAGGGAGGGAGAGGCAGGAGGGACTGATAAGAGGTTCTTGAAACTAATTCTCAAATTGGACTTCCCAAATTAATTTCTTCCTATGTCTACATCCTGTTGAAGTACTTTTTAGCTCTGAAGCTAAATGACCACAAGGAGTGTTTACCAAGTGCATATCAAAGAAAAAAAAATGCCTCATAATGATGTTCTCTTTTTATCTTGAAACCTAAGTGCTGGTAGATTCTGGAAGAAGCCACTGCACATACATGAACCACAAGCAGCAGATGAGCCGTTAGATGAGAAGAGCACCTGCTGAGCATTGCTTTTTAAGACGGGTGTTAATTTGTGTAGATTTGGGGTTTGAAAGACTCGCACTGTCTAGACATAACTACAAGCAGAAATAAATTTGTGGTTGCCTTGTTATATATTAGGGAAAGCTACTTTGAGTGATATATATTTTCATTGTATCAGGCCAGATTGCATCTTGAATTATGTCGTTTTTAAAATAAACTATCATACACGTACATACATACATATATATGAAAAAGTGTGTGCAAATATTAAAAAGACCTTGTGCCGATCTGTGGGTGTTACTATGAATAAACAGGAGTGGACTAAGCAGAATGCTACCGTATTAGGAATCATCAGTGTTGAGAAATGACACTTTACATTTTGACTTGGAGGTTTCTGGTTAAGACTCTACCTTATTTTTTATTATAATGTGGTTTCCTTGTCTACAGCATCCTAAATTATTTATTAATTGAAGTTGAGCCTAACCACAGCATCATTAATAATTAATTCTTCTTTTGGATCTGTGTGCGTTCACGTGATTAAATGTCTGTGTTTTTGCTTATGGAACCCACAGTCTGCTATTTCGCATTGATTAGAAAGGCTGAACAAAGAGCCAGCGCCCATTATGCAATTCCCAAAGGGTACCCTCAGTAACCTTTTCCTGAGCGTGTCTAACCTCTGATGCACCATTAGGTGGAGAGAGGAAAAAACAAATGCTCCAACAGCATTTTGCTGCATTGGAAACAATCCAGCCTTTATGGTTAGGTAGGTTTCTCTTTCTCCTCTTCTCAGTTGTTCTTACGGCACTTATTTTCCCCCCAGGAGCAGGGAGAAGGGTGAGCAGAGGGATATGCCACACAAAGTGTCCTCATAAATGTGATGGGAAAATAAAATGACCTTTTTTAAAAAGTCTGCTTTGTACAGAATTTTCAGCTTTTATGCAGCATAACTTGATAGACCAGATTTTGCCTGAGCAACACACCACTCCTGAAGTGCAAGCACTTCACAGTAAGAAAGATTGATTTTTCACTCGGGCTCATGCTCCAGTGAGTTTCCCAGGTGGCACAGTGGTAAAGAATCCACCTGCCAATGCAGGAGACACAAGAGATGTGGGTTCAATCCCTGGGTTGGGAGGATCCCCTAGAGTAGGAAATGGCAACTCCACCCCAGTATTTTTGCCTGAAAAATTCCATGGACTGAGGGGCCACAGAGTCCCACATGACTGAACGAGCGCGCCTGCACACACACACACACACACACACACACGCCTGGTGCAGATCGGTGGAGGCTCTGCTCCACACTGTCCCCTAGAGATGGATCCAGCAGAGGCTGCTTCTCTTATGACTGTACTCCCTGCAATCAGGCATGCTCAGGCAGGCTCCACATGGACGGAGAGGCTGCACGTCATGAGTGAGTTTCTCATCATCTCAGCCTCAAAGGAACACTTTGCTTCCACTCATAGATCATTGGCTGTCAGGGCCACATGAGTGGAGATGGAGGGGCAAATGGAATATTCGGTGAGAATTCCTATCTATGCTCCAGTTCTTCCATCTAGGTATTACACATCCTTCTGCTCTCTTCTTCCAACAGATGGGCCACACTTAAACACCTCCCAAGGGAAACCACATGAAACTTCCAGCCAGTCATAGATTTGGCCTAAAGCTCAGGGTCTCATAATCATCTCTTGTTTAGTTGTTAAGTTGTGTCCAACTCTTTGCAACTCCATGAACTGCTGCACACCAGGCTCCCCTGTCCTCCACCTTCTCCCTGAGTTTGCTCAAACTCATGTCCAGTGAGTCAGTGATGCCATCCAACCATCTCATTTTCTGTTTCCCCCTTTTCCTCCTGCCCTCAATCTTTCCCAGCATTAGGGCTTTTTCCAGTGAGTTAACTGCTTGCATCAGGTGGCCAAATTATTAGAGCTTCAACATCAGTCCTTCCAACAAGTATTCAGGGTTGATTTCCTTTAGGATTGACTGGTTTGATCTCCTTGCTGTCCAAGGGACTCCCAAGAGTCTTCAGCACCACAGTTCAAAAGCATCAATTCTTCAGCACTCAGCCTTCTTTATGGTCCAGCTCTCACATTCATACTTGACTCCTGGAAAAACCATAGTTTTGACTGTACAGACCTTTGTTAGCAAAGTGATGTCTCTGCCTTTTAATATGCTGTCTAGGTAGTCATCTCTACCTTAGCCCATGTATAGCTCTTCCAGGTCCAAAGATGTATGTATTAAAAAGATGAGGCTACATTCCATGGGATCAAAAAGAGTTGGACACGACTGAGAGACTAACACTTGCTTCCCTTCCTTCTTGTTACTGCCTTAACTAATGAAAAACTCGCTCTGAGGAGAAAAATAGGTAACATACAGTAATGACTTTTGGAACCAACTCTAAAATCCCAGTGAATACACAATGTGGAGGGCACCCTCAGCGGGGTGGGGAATCAGCCTTGATTCCTATATCTCGATGCTCATTCACATCTGAATCGGACCTTGGGGAGTTCTACCTTCACTGTGGCTACACGGCTTTCTGAGCCCAGTTCCTCCAACAGGACGTTAGTGGCCTGTAATTGCCTCTACCCCTGCTCACCAATACTCACTGCCCCCCGGGCAAGGGGATCACATGTCCCAATCCATTATCTCTGGCTTTCTCATCATTCCAGCCAAGATCTTATGGGAAGTGGTGGTGTAACATCTAGGGTAGGGCTTGCTCCTGTGTTCTTTACCTTCAGCCACTTTGATTTGTGACACACCAGACAGTGGCTGTTTTAGGGGGGCCCAGAGTTAAGAGGCGGAGAAGGCAATGGCACTCCACTCCAGTCCTCTTGCCTGGAAAATCCCATGGATGGAGGAGCCTGGTGGGCTGCAGTCCATGGGGTTGCGAAGAGTCAGACACGACTGAGTGACTTCACTTTCACTTTTCACTTTCATGCATTGGAGAAGGAAATGGCAACCCACTCCAGTGTTCTTGCCTGGAGAATCCCAGGGAAGGGGGAGCCTGGTGGGCTGCCGTCTATGGGATTGCACAGAGTCGGACATGACTGAAGCGACTTAGCAGCAGCAGCAGCAGCAGCAGCAGAGTTAAGAGGGCATACAGAGCACAGCCAGCTAGGTCGGTCTTGTGTGCAAAGGAGAAATGAGCTTTGCCTGAAGTGAGCCAATAGTATTTTCACTTGCTTGTTGCTACAGCATAACTGAACCTGTCTTAAAACTGAGGTAAGCCCTAGGGTCATTTTAAGGCTTCATCTCTTTTGGTTCAGAGGTTTCTTTGACAATATAATCATTTCAAAAACTTCATAGAGTTTCTTACCCAATCCTCTCCACTTAGCCCAATGTGCCAATAAATGCACCCAACCGTCTCTCTGAGAAGTAGTTTTCATCTGCTGAATAGTCATTTGCTTTCTCATCCGGGTGATTCTTACTGTCTTCAAATTTAATGGTGGTGTCTAGAGTCCCTTGAGCTTCAGTGAAAAAAATGTTTTTTTCTGGGCCCCAATACTTAGTTTAATTGTTGCCTTAAGCATTTTAATTAGTTGAAAGATTGTACTAAGCAGGCTTCTCAAAAAGGCTTTCTCAACTCTCTTACTACTAGGTGTCAAAGCAGTTGACTCTTTTAACAGTGAAGGACCTAAATGTCCTCATTCCCTTTCATTAAGCTGCAAATTGACAATTTCTAAGCTTAAACCACCTCTTTCTTCTAAAACCCTGTGAAATATAACCCTAAACCAACCCACACACACTGTTGTTCATGCTCCATCTTCCAACCTCTTCCCAGAAAGCTACCTGCATCAGGGATCTGCTTCCCAAATTATCCCGGGTTCAAGCTCTAGAAAGTAGTTCACCCCTGAGAAACCGGATTGCTACTGACACTAGTGGTGAAGAGCTTACCTGCCAGTCCGGGAGATATAAGAGATGCAGATTCAGTCCCTGGATCGGGAAGATCTCCTGGAGGAGGGCACAGCAACCCACTCCAGTATTCTTGCCTGGAGAATCCCCATGGACAGAGGAGCCTGGTGGGCTATAGTCCATAGGGTTGCAAAGAGTCAGACAACTCTGAAGCGACTTAGCATGCAAGCACACACTGTCAATCTAAAGCAGTTCTGAAATTAAAAATCTTATTCAAAAAATTGATTGTTATCTTTCTAACTTGATAGTCATTTACTCAGTAGCCACCAAACCCAGGGCCAAACGTTTGAGGATTTCTGCTTGTTTTTTATGGCAGCAAATCTTTCCTGGTACCAGTTTCTGTGTTAGTCAGGTTAGGTTAGGTGATGCTGACATACCCAATAACCTCCTACTCCCTGTGGCTTCATATACCAAAGGGTATGTCCCCATCACAACACACATCCCCTGCCAATGGACAAGAGGTATGCTCTAGACAGCCCAGCAGAGACCCACTGTCTGGAATTTCCACTAGCTGGAAAAGCAGCGGCTTTTATGTAGTCTTAGCCTAGAAATGACACAGAGCACCTCTCCCACAATTTTTTGACCAGAACTGGTTTCCATGACCCTACCAACTTGTAAAGTGACTGAAAAAAAATATAAAGAAGCATATGGAATCTTTGGTATTGCTATTTCTATAAAAATAACATAATACACCAATCAAATTAAAAAGAAGCAAGTGAGTGTAAATATGAACACAATGACAGGAAAGAGAAAAACTTATTATAATAACAACAAGGCACAGGAATTATGGAATAAATAATCAGATTTCTGACATGCCTGCTTGCATGACAGCAATATAACACAATCATGTCTGAAGTATTCAGAATATGACTCTCTAATTTGTATATTTTATCTCTCCCTTGCTCATCTTACTCTATTGATAGGTATAAACTTCTGGTAATTACTGGGCTTCCCTGGTAGCTCAGTGATAAAGAAACCACCTGCCATGCAGGAGACATAGGAGACATGAGTTCGATCCCTGGGGTGGGAAGATCTCCTGGAGGAGGGCATGGCAACCCACTGCAATTTCTTGCCTGGAGACTCCCATGGAGAGCAAGCCTGGAGGGCTACCGTCCATAGGGTCACAAAGAGTCCGACACGACTGAAGCGACTTAGCACGCTCACACGCCTGGGGGTTACTACTTAGTACAAGTTACAAAACTCAAACTAAGCCATTTAATATTTCACCGTTTCACTGGCAAAGGTTATTAACCCAAGTGCCAATAACATGAATTGCTTGTATACTTGCAATCTTTATCCACTGTGTGGATAAATATTTATCGCCTAAACCAGAACATTTTGAGAATGAAAAGAAATATTAAATCCACAATGACAGATCATTTAGTTTCCTTTTTCTAACTTTAAGGCTCTATAAAGAGAAGCTCTAGGAAGGTTACGGAATTAAGGAGGTCACTACATGAAGAAGCATCATGTATAAGCCCAGGCTGACCGACTCCCACATCTAAGCTCTTACTCACTGTGTGACCTCCTCTTTTCTCACTAAAGGGTCATTAATAGTAGATGCTCTAAGCTGAGAAATATGTATGAAGAAATTCAGAGAAGGTAGGAAAGCATTGTTTGTGTCGTATTTAGTTGTGATGATACCATGTTCATCAGGAAAGAGCAAGCACACTGGTGAGTTTGAAGAATACAAAGAGCCTAGCTGGACCAACATCTGCTTGAAGGTAGAAAGTGATTAAACAGGGAGAAATGTCAGGCATACACCTTTAGGGATTCCATAAGATTGGTGCAGTTCTTCATTTGTAAAAACAATGTGTATTAAATGTATTCAAAAAAATAAAAAAAGAGTAATATCCAATTTATGTAAATAACTAGCTTATACTCGAGTTGATATATCAACTTGATATATCAACAAGTTGATACTTGATATACAACTCAAGCATTTTCATTGATTTCTGTGTCCTTCTAAAGTCCTAATAAAACCTATATGTAATCAGATGCATTGTGTAATTCATAAAATAGGCCATGGAATTTGTTAGACAGCATAACCTGATAGAAGAAATAGAAAATGCCTTCATTTCTATTAAGTGGTCAGCAGAAAAGTTAACAGAACTCAGAAGCAGTGATGTATTTCATTGTCACAGTGTGGCCTGGGAGTTTCATTTTGTTCTTAGCATCGTAGCCTTTTAGGACCATTTATCAATATGCCTACCAACAGTCAAAGTTCATGGATATGTTTGGCTGGAATCCCTCGACCAGTCGGGCATAGTGAAAGTGATGACAAAATGGGCTGATAAGGAGACAGAGGGTAAAACAGAATGAATGAGTCAATGAGCAAATGAATGCAGAGTCAATCTAGAATTTAAAATGCCCAGTTCTGTCCCTCCATCACTACTCCTCAACTATATGTACAGATAGACAGGAAATATTCTCCCTTCACCTCCAGAAGTCTGTGACTTTGACCTCCAAACACTAATGTCCAAGGTAGGCAAGACAGTTGCACAACAAGTAAAGTAGTTATTGGGCATTTTTTTTATAACTTTCAAAACTTTTTCAAAACTAGCATTTGCCCTATAAAATGGACAGTCTCCACTCATATTTACCAAGGCTTCTCTAAAAGAGTTCTTTATTGACAAGGTACGGCTTAGGTTAGGCTTATTTGATAATTAAAAAGGTCATTCCCCCAGACTGGATTAAACTTTAATTTAGATGGATATTAGATGTTTGATGTCTCTTAAAGAGACAAAACTACATTTATTAACTAATTTATATACTTTTTGCTGTGGACAATTATTTTAAATGACCCATAAACTGTCAGAAATTGATTTAGATTTGCAATAGAGTTTCAACCAGGTAATAATTACAGTCAAATGAATCCTTAATGGCAAAGTAAGTACTCTGAATCTATTGTTGGTATTTTCCATCACATGTATGTGGATGATTAGCCATGACTGTATATAACACTACCAGCAAAAAGAAAGTTGATAATATTTGGAGATATAAAACATGTAATCGTGGAGTTACATTTGGCATAAATTTAAGTATACTGAACGTAAAAGGACAGTTTGTTGTCAGGATGCCTTGTTGTCTAATTCAAAGGTCTAACAGATAAACTGTAGGTTTTTCTAAGAGGCTGGTCACAAATGAGCAAACGATATTATTTCATGGTTGGAATATCAGTACCGTATGACCAAAATTTGCTCATGGCATTAGTTTATGAATTTGTTTTATAAAAAGAAATACTCTAGATCTTAGAAAATGGTTAGCCTATGTTATCTCTGTGTTTTGGCAGTAATTTGGAGAGTCTTTTTCTCCTTCATAGCAGTCTCCATAGCATACAGACTGTTTTGAGAGCTGTTTCTCCCAACACTCTCCCTTAGGATTCTATGTTCCTCAAGCTTAGTTATGGAAATAAGTTTTTCAACTTACCTATCTTTCAGAAATGAAATAATGAAGTTAAATAAAATGCATAGACATACTGACTATAGGGCTTCCCTGGTGGCTCAAATGGTAAAGAATCTGCCTGCAATGCAGGAGACCTGGGTTTGATCTCTGGGTCGGAAAGATCCCCTGGAGAAGGAAATGGCAATCCACTCCAGCATTCTTGCCCGGAAAATCCCATGGAGAGAGGAGCCTGGTGGGCTACAGTCCATGGGGTCGCAAAGAATCGGACACAACTGACTAAAACACACTGAATATAAGGATTCTGCTTCTATTAGAAAATAAGAAATCCGACATACAGAAACAACAAATATGGGAACTCTTAAAAGACTGCAGAATTTTAATATTTTTAACAGTAACTCCAAATCTTGAAAACAGTCTATAGTCCTCATTTTCTTCCAGACTATCAGATGGGCATTCTGATGGATTTCATCCCTTTGTTTTTGTCCCTGAGCTTGGCACCTAGTAATTTTCAGTGGACTTTCTGACCTTACTTTAAGGAGATACTTATTTCTCCATGAGAACTCCTTATCCCCAAATGCGAAATCAAACAACGCATAGGTTTCATCTCCATTTCAAGGAAACAATTCACATTCATCTAGACTTGAATGCATGCTAAGTCGTTTCAGTCATGTCTGACTCTTTGCAGCACTATGGACTGTAACCTTCCAGGCTCCTCTGTCCATAGGATTCTCCAGGCAAGAATACTGGAGTGGGTTGCCATGCCCTCCTCCAGG
>NW_011494423.1:8393-9808 GCF_000754665.1 Bison bison bison | reverse complement strand
ACCTGGTTGAGTCCTTGGGTTGGGAAGATCCCCTGGAGAAGGAAAAGGCTACCCACTCCTTGCCTGGAGAATCTCATGGACAGAGGAGCCTAGCGGGCTACGGGCCCAAAGAATCAGACACAACTGAGCAACTAACACTGGGTCACAGTCATGAAACAGCCACCCAGTCTCTAACACTAATCTGAATACTTCAGTGTCCCCACCAGCACCTAACACCCAACATGATGGTATAAGAATATGGGGCCTTTTCAAGATAATTACATCCCTTAGATGGGATTAGTGCCTTTATAAAAGAGACCCTGCAGAGCTCCTACCCCGTCCCATCCCCCGTGAGGTTATAGCTAGAAGGTGCCAGCTCTGAGGAAGCGGTTCCTCCCCAGACACCAAACCTGCTGGTACTATAATCTTGGACTTCCTAGGCTCCAGAACTGGGAGAAATAAATGTTTGTTGTTTATGAACCACCCAGTCTAAGCTATTGCGTTATAGTAGCCCAAATGGATTATGATCACTGGCATACCCTATGGTGAAAGTCAAGGTCAAAGTCCAGCTACTCAATTCCAGCAGAGCTAGTAATGACCCGGATTCTTCAGATATGAAGAGGGATCATCCCCCCAGGTAAAGAACCACAGTCAACTGAGATGCTTACTGGGAACAAAGGAAATACAGAATGGTTTGTAGCAGAAGGCAGTTATACATACTAGCTATAACTTGAATACCAGCTGCAGAAATGAGTACTATAATTATCACTATAATTATAATTATTCCCTTATTTTCTTTTTAATATGTTTGTGTATATATATAAAACACAAACACATATGTATATATAACAAATACATTTCTTTTCTTCCACAATCATTATGTGAGCCCAGTATTTGAATAAATCAATCTCTCTCTCTCTTAGAGAGATAAATGGGTAGGTAGGTAAGTAGGTATATAGATATATAAGAATGGAGAGGATAAAGATAGAGATTTATCCTATTATAATCTTAATACAATCATACCATATCTTTTAGAGCACAAATTTAAATCTTTTGAGGGCAAGAGCTACTTTATGTGACCTCTATAAATGCTTTTCACAGAAGAAATTCAAGTAATGTCTACTAACAAAGGTCCAGTGTTTTATGAAGCCACTCCCATTCTGAGAAGCGGCTTTAATTTACTCTTGTAAACAGATAAATGTGTTGTTTTAGCATAATCTGTACTCTGAAAAGATTTTCTTGATAAACTTTGTGTGCATGCTCAGTTGCTAAGTTGTGTCCGACTCTTTGTGATTCCATGAACTATATCACCAGACTCCTCTGTCCATGGGATTTTCCAGGCAAGAATGTGCAGTGGGTTGCCATTTTATTCTCCAGGGGATCTTCCTGACCCAGGGATCGAAGCCACATCTCCGGTGTCTCCTGCATTGCAGGCA
>NW_011494423.1:775-7066 GCF_000754665.1 Bison bison bison | reverse complement strand
AGAATCTTTTCCAGTGAGTCAGCTCTTCACGTCAGGTAGCCAAAGTATTGGAGTTTCAGCTTCAGCATCAGTCCTTCCAATGAATATTCAGGGTTGATTTCCTTTAGGATTGACTGGTTCAACCTTAGTTGCTAGGCCATTAGGGCATGGACATTGGCGGGAATGGGGGAAGGCATTATTCTGCCAGCCACAATGTCCCTCCTTTATTATTTCGCTGGCCAGATTGTTCATTTTCTAACTTTCACTATGGCATATGCTTGAGAAGCTCAGGGCTATTCTGTTTCTTAGGAGATACTAAAAATCAGAGGTTTGCTGAGAAAAATATGATTGGGCTACACATAAGAGTTGGAAAGTCTTCAGGGATATTATCAGTGTGCTATAGTAGACTCATGAAATACCTTTTTCTATTATGAGGTTTTTCCTATGAAGGCTACTACATACCATTTGAGCTGTCAGAACACCCACGTACATTTGTGCAGGATGTGCACTGCACAGATGTCCAGCAGAGGGGCTGGAATCCCATCAATGCTTTACCTGCCAAGCTGTCCTGACAGTGCTACCTGGGGGTTCACTGAAACCCTGGAGCTTCCTCCCTCAGTAGTAGTGGGAGACATTCTGGCACATTCTTATTCTCCAGCTCCCTTCTCACCCTTGGGGATGCCCAGCCCTTTTCTCTTTATTCTTGTTATTCAATTACTGCCTTCCTAATTTCACCATACAGTCCTAAAATATCTCAACTCCCAAAGTAGACCATTTTTCCATTGATTACATTTATTTTAGCTTGACATTTTCCTGATACCATCTAAGAGACACTGTAACTTTATCAGTAATATCTCTTCCCACCACATTGTAGGGTAGACTATTTCTGGGAAGAGAGTTCATTACTTCTGTGGGGATTCCTGTAAAGCTCAGTCAAAGAGGGGGGCCTTTCCTGGTCAAAGTACCTTATCATTTTTCTCTCTAGACTTTTTTTCTATTGTATGCTGGAGTTCAACTTAGTCTCAAAACCATGCAATGCTATTAACTGTAATTTTAGTTCTCTAGTGCTTATTCATATGAATGAGGCACTCATGGTTAAGTTCACCTTATACTAAGTACGTGTTAGAACATGTCATGTTAAGCACTTTGAATATAGATATTAATAATTCCTTTTTCAGTATTGATCATTTTTATCTATCTGATTTTAATGGCCTGTAAAAAATCTTCCTGTTCAATTTTTGTGAAATCTTTAAAGGTTAGTTTTTTTTTGAAAGACTGGGGAAAAAAGATTGACACAATTTTATTTAACAATTTTGAGATATGAACTAACATAAACTCAGTAGCTTTCACTGTTCTCCACGTCTCAGGGAATTATGTCCCATACACTGCATGAATCTGCATCAGCCTTTCTAACACGCAGAGTGTCTCCGTCGCTGTTCCTTACTCACCCTACTTGTCACTTCGAGAGCTTCTGAAATTAAAAATGTTCTTCAAGATCTGGCTCTAATACCGCTCCCTCCATGAAGCTTTCTTTACTCATTCTACTTAAGTGTGAGTTCTCATGCCTCTGGATTTCTTTAGTTTTTATAGTTTTTGTTCTTTCACTTCTATACTATAATCAGAGGACCTGGTACCATACATTTTTCTGAGCATATATGGTATCTTGGTTTCTCCAAACAATGGATTGAAATTCCTGCTGTGTTTTTTCATAACTATATGAAAGACTCAAGAGACTGTTTCACTGATATTAATGACAGACCTATAAGAGTATATGAATTTTGGTGGCAGATTTTAATCTGACTGTGTGGAAAATTGCCCCTAGTTCAGGTTACAAGTTCTTTAAGACTTAGTACTAAATATCTTTCATCAACTTATTATGTCATAGCCAGAATATCATCATACATTTGATGGTTGTACAATGAACACTTGCAAGGAAACAATAATATGAAGCATTTTATTTATATTTTAGACAACATTTCAGAAAGAAGTTGAGATTCCAACAATATATTGCCATCAACCAAGCAATATTAAAATTCTGTGCTGTCTGTCTGTATACAATTCACCAGGCACTGCTCTAGTACTTCCCACCCTGCCCCCGCCACTTTTGGGGTTTTTTAATTTGTTTATTTTATATTAACCGTTTTTTAAAATGTATTTATTTTTAATTGGAGGATAATTACTTTGCAAGATCGTGTTGGTTTCTGCCATTATCAACATGAGTCAGCCATAGGTACACATATATCCCCTCCCTCTTGAACTTCTCTCCCAATCCCTACTCCATCCGACCCCTCTGGGTTGTCACAGAACATTGGGTTGAGGTCCCTGTGCTATACAGCAAATTCCCACTGGCAATCTATTTTACACATGGTAATGCATATGTTTCAATACTACTCTCTCCTATCCTTTCCCTCCGCCACTGTAACCCTAAGTCTATTCCCCATGTCTGCATCTTTATTGCTGCCCTGCAAATAGGTTCATCAGTATCTTTTTTCTAGATTCCATATATATGTGTTAATATACAATTACATTTGACCCTTACAACCATCCTGTGTGTGTTAGTTGCTCAATCGTGTCCAACTCTTTGCAACCCTATGGGATGTCGCCCACCAGGCTCCTCATCCATGAGATTTCCCAGGCAAGAATACTGGAGGGGGTTGCCATTTCCCTCTCCAGGCGATCTTCCTGACCCAGGGATTGAACCGGGGTCTCCTGCATTGCAGGCAGACTCTTTACCATCTGAGCCACCAGGGAAGCCCACAGCCACCCTAGAATGTCAATATATTTGCTATCCTAACCTCAAGAAGAGAAAACCAAGGTAAGAAAAAATAGGTAATTTGTCAGAGGTCACCCTGATAACAAATGGTAGTGCCGGTAGGTGAAGCCAGAGCCTGTGCTCTGAATCACCAGGCTATAAACTAAGTGGAAACACCTTTCCTCTTCTTTATGGACTACCTCCAATAGTCTGGAAATGGGTACACCAGGATTTAACAATGATTAGTCAGTGTTGAAAACTAAGTCTGAGTTTCTGGGAGTTTCACTTGCACAGATGATTCTATTAGTCAAATACTTTTGGAAAATGCCATAGTTAAAAAACACTTTTTCATAGACTCTGTGATAAACAGAATACAATTTTAAAAGCTGATAGATGGCTTAATATAGCTGTTCTGTAATAGGCTATTCTCATTCATTTCCTGCTGCTGTTACTGCTGCTAAGTCACTTCAGTCATGTCCGACTCTGTGCGACCCCAGAGACGGCAGCCCACCAGGCTCCACCGTCCCTGGGATTCTCCAGGCAAGAACACTGGAGTGGGTTGCCATTTCCTTCTCCAATGCAAGAAAGTGAAAAGTGAAAGTGAAGTCGCTCACTCGTGTCCGACTCTTTGCGACCCCATGGACTGCAGCCTACCAGGCTCCTCCATCCATGGGATTTTCCTGGCAAGAGTACTGGAGTGGGTTGCCATTGCCTTCATTTCCTAAGAGATTATTAAAGCACACACATTGATTTCTGTCCCAGTCAAGAACTACTGCATTAGATCCTGGGTGGGTCCTCAGTTAACAGGTTCAATTACAGCTTTAGAGTTCAGATTTATAACTGGTAGGATTCACCTCACTGTAAGTCTATCTACACTCTACATTTTGCAAGCAGCTTTTATAGTAGAAGAGCTAATGTCATTTCCCATTATTATCTTACTAATTCCAGCTATTTCAAAATTCAATTATTCTTTACATTTATTAATTAGTTGATTATAATATGGGGGTTTCTAATTATCTAATTAGGAGCTTACAATACTTCTGTATAGCTGAAATAATTTAGAAGGAAACTTAGCAAGAGTCGGTACTAACTAAAATAAAGCTAGTTCTTTAATCTCTGTAGCCTGTTAATTTTAGTGTTACACATTTGCTGTATGTCTAATCCCTATGTTGCATATGTTATAATGCAATTTTCAGCCTGCCGCTTTTTCTTTCAGATTTAGAAAAAGCAAGCAACAGTAAGCATAAGAAAAAGTGGCACATTGCACATATCTATCAATATATCTTAAGAATTGGTTTCTTCTAAAAGCACATAATACTTAGCATCAGAAATGCCATATTAAAGCAAAGCAGCAATTCTTTTGTCTTAAGGAAATGGAAAAGTTTATTAGCAAAGCACTTAAAACACAATTATTGTCTCACTTATACGTCCATTTTGCTCATACACTTGTGGTTGAATCACATTTATCTAGACAGTAAATACAGCTTTTTTCAGGGTTTTTTCCATTGCTTCACAAAGGATTTACGAGAATATTTTATCAGTAGTAATGGCAGACCCATAAACATGTATCCCTATAGAAAGACTCTAACCTGCATGACTAAGTGATTGATTTGAGAAATAACGATAAACTAATTTATGGAAAGAGGTCAATGTATTTATTAAATACAGCCTTTATAAATTTTATTTTTGCAAGAATATTTTACTGAGTAAACTTCCCAACTTCTAGACACATTTCCTCATTTTTATTGCCTGTGGGTATCATTTTCTTTGACTAGAAGTTTAACAAAGAAATAGCAATTTTTTAAAAAATCTTTCAACATTGAGTATCTGCTCCCTTACAGATGTTGGAACGGGGTTGGGGGTGTGTGTATGCAAACACAGACAGAAGCGGCTTTGATCTTTTTGTGATTCTTACCAGAAGAGGGGCAAGAAACTTCAAAAGATCCACTGGAATTCAGTGGCTGGAAAGACTGGTAATTCAGGGTTTATTGTTAAATCAAAAGTTTGCTTTAGGCTTGAGGGTAGCTTTTGTGTTACTGAGCGCACTTGCCTAAAGAAAGAGTGTAAAGAAGCCTTCAAGTCAATCAAGAAACAAACAATAGAGCAGTTTGCAAAGAACTGCTGGATATTATCTATAAAGCCCATCATCTGACAGATTCTCTGCAAAAAGTGAGGCATTGTCTCAAAAGTGTGTCTCATGTCAAGAGGACTACAACAGAGAAAATCACTTGAGCGAGACGTGTAGAGGGCTTGATCTTTCACTCCTCTCAATCTCCCTCCTAAGCTTAGGTCAGTCAAAAAGTATTTATTGAACATCTATGAAGTGTTACAGGCTACAGTCCCATGGGATCCTAAAGATTCGGACATGACTTAGCAACTAAACGACAACAACAGTGAAGTGTCAAATCATAACAGTGAACAAGATACACACACCCTGAAACTGAAAGTGAAAATCGGTCAGTCGTGTCCGACTCTTTGCAACCCCATGGACTATACAGTCCATGGAATTCTCTAGGCCAGGAGACTGGAGTGGGTAGCCTAACCCAGGGCTTGAACCCAGGTCTCCTGCATTGCAAGTGGATTCTCTACCAGCTGAGCCCCAAGGGAAGCCCCCACACACACTGTGACCTCAGGCTTTTCACATCCTGTCTTACGCTACAGCACAGCATCCCTCCTACTAGTGCTGCACTTGGTCAACTGATCTTACTCTTTGCGACCCTATGGACCGTAACCCTCCAGGCTCCCCTGTCCATGGCATTCTCCAGGCAAGAACACTGGAGTGGGTTGCCATGTCTTCCTCCAGGGGATCTTCCCAATCCAGGGATTGAACCCAATACCCCGCATTTCAGGTGGATTCTTTACCATCTGAGCCACCAGGGAATCCCTCCCTTCTACTAGACTGTCAGCTATTTCAAGACAAGAAGCATGTTTTGTTTTTCTTAACCACCCCTCATGTGTTAGACAGAATCCTACACTTAGTATGTGATAAACATTTAATTTGGGGCCAACTCAAACCACCCAATCACCCCACCTGGAAACTACAATTGACTAAATTTCTCACATCCCTGCACTTTCAATCGATAAACTGGTCCTCTCGGTTTTGCTTTCTAATTAGCACTAAACCATCTCCACCACTTTAAGTTTGCTCTTCCATTTTCACTGTTCCCATCAAATCATTCACTTTGGGTGAATTAGTGTCTATACTCCAAGTCTTGTTTATCTCTAGCCTATCTCCTTCACTGTTAGACCAGTTCTTCATCTGAACAGAAACAATAATTTTAAATCCTGGTTTAAACTTTTAATAGGTCCCACAGACTTTAAATAAAATCTCAACTCTTTTTATTTATTTTTTTAATATTTTATTTATTTTTTTAATTAATTTTATTTTATTTTTAAACTTTACATAATTGTATTAGTTTTGCCAAATATCAAAATGAATCCACCGCAGGTATACATGTGTTCCCCATCCTGAACCCTCCTCCCTCCTCCCTCCCCATACCATCCCTCTGGGTCATCCCAGTGCACCAGCCCCAAGCATCCAGTATCGTGCATTGAACCTG
>NW_011494423.1:0-494 GCF_000754665.1 Bison bison bison | reverse complement strand
GAGGGTTCCCTTTTCTCCACACCCTCTCCAGCATTTATTATTTGTAGACTTTTGGATCGCAGCCATTCTGACTGGTGTGAAATGGTACCTCATAGTGGTTTTGATTTGCATTTCTCTGATAATGAGTGATGTTGAGCATCTTTTCATATGTTTGTTAGCCATCTGTATGTCTTCTTTGGAGAAATGTCTATTTAGATCTTTGGCCCATTTTTTGATTGGGTCATTTATTTTTCTGGAGTTGAGCTGTAGGAGTTGCTTGTATATTTTTGAGATTAGTTGTTCGTCGGTTGCTTCATTTGCTATTATTTTCTCCCATTCTGAAGGCTGTCTTTTCACCTTGCTAATAGTTTCCTTTGATGTGCAGAAGCTTTTAAGGTTAATTAGGTCCCATTTGTTTATTTTTGCTTTTATTTCCAATATTCTGGGAGGTGGGTCATAGAGGATCCTGCTGTGATGTATGTCAGAGAGTGTTTTGCCTATGTTCTCCTCTGGGT
>NW_011494422.1:18743-19417 GCF_000754665.1 Bison bison bison | reverse complement strand
CCTGGGCCATAAATCTAGCCTTGGTAAATTCAGAAAAATTGAAATCATTCCAAGCATGTTTTCTGACCACAGTGCAGTAAGATTAGATCTCAATTACAGGAGACAAACTATTAAAAATTCCAACATATGGATCCTGAACAACACGCTGCTGAATAACCAACAAATCACAGAAGAGATCAAAATAGAAACCAAAATTTGCATAGAAACGAATGAAAATGAAAACACAACAACCCAAAACCTGTGGGACACGGTAAAAGCAGTCCTAAGGGGAAAGTGCATAGCAATACAGGCATATCTAAAGAAACAAGAAAAAAGTCAAATAAATAACCTAACTCTACACCTAAAGCAACTAGAAAAGGAAGAAATGAAGAACCCCAGGGTTAGTAGAAGGAAAGAAATCTTAAAAATTAGGGCAGAAATAAATGCAAAAGAAACAAAAGAGACCATAGCAAAAATCAACAAAGCCAAAAGCTGGTTCTTTGAAAGGATAAATAACATTGACAAACCATTAGCCAGACTCATCAAGAAACAAACAGAGAAAAATCAAATCAATAAAATTAGAAATGAAAATGGAGAGATCACAACAGACAACACAGAAATACAAAGGATCATAAGAGACTACTATCAGCAATTATATGGCAATAAAATGGACAACGTGGAAGAAATGGACAAAT
>NW_011494422.1:14039-14507 GCF_000754665.1 Bison bison bison | reverse complement strand
TCATTATGGCAACACAATATTTTAAGAGAAACCTCCCTTTAAATTTGTATAGAGAAGGAAAAAATATTGCTAGTTTGTTTCCTCCTGCCGCTTAAGAGAGATAAAAATGTCTGACACTTGCAGGCTATTTCCTCTATTTGGAGACCCCTGGCCTTCCTGCCTGTTATCCTCTCAGGGACCCTGAACCATGCAGGTGTGTTCTCCCAGGTCTCCTGAGACCCATATCTCACTTGAGTCCCAGGAAATAGGTGGGGGAGGAGGTGGGGGCACTGGGATTCTAGAATGATGCTGGTGAAACCTGGAAGGGCTCCTGAGCTGAGCTGGGGAGTGAGGGGTGGGGAAGTCCTGGGACTCAGCCTCTGACTTCCTTCCAGGGACCTTTCACAAACTCACCATCTGGGCTGAGACTCTTTTGGGCAGCTCAGGGTGCCCATGTGAATACACTGTATGCAGAGTTAGAATGTGAGA
>NW_011494422.1:13237-13552 GCF_000754665.1 Bison bison bison | reverse complement strand
AGGGGACATAAGTATAGCTATGGCTGATCCATGTTGATGTATGGCAGAAGCCATCACAGTATTGCAATTGTCCTGGAGCCAATTATACAGAGAGAAGTAAGCCAGAAAGAAAAACACCAATACAGTATACTAACGCATATGTATGGAATTTAGAAAGATGGTAACAATAACCCTGTGAGACAGCAAAAGAGACAAAGATGTATAGAACGGTCTTTTGGACTCTGTGGGAGAGGGCAAGGGTGGGACGATTTGGGAGAATGGCATTGAAACATGTATAATATCATATAAGAAACAAATCACCAGTCCAGGTTTGAT
>NW_011494422.1:9210-10286 GCF_000754665.1 Bison bison bison | reverse complement strand
AAACACCACAGTCATCTTTACACACATTATCTTTGTGTACATGTGTGGTCCTTAAATTGGAAAGGGAGGAAGACAGAGAGATAGAGAGTGTTGTGTGTGGAAAGTTTCCACTCACAGTCACGAAATAATTTCAGATGAAGAACAGTCAGAAAAAGACAAATATCACATGATATCATTTATTTGTGACATCTAAAAAAATGAACTTATTTACAAAACAGACTCACAGAGAATGAACTTATGGTTACCAGGGGGGATTGTGTCAGGGGGAGGTTAGATTGGAAGTTTGGGACTTACATATACACACGGCTATATTAAAAATGCATGACCACAAGGACCTACTGTATAAAACAGAGAATTCTACTTAATATACTGTAACTACCTAAGTGGGAAAAGAATTTGAAAAGTAATAGATGCATGTGTATATATAAATGAATCACTTTGTTGTACACCTGAAACTAAACAGTTAGTTTTTTAATCACATATATTACAATGTAGAAATTTTTAATATTTTCAAAGAGCCATAATATGCATGTCTGGTCCTCTCATAAGAGTGCAGAATAGAAGTCTCTATTAATGAGTCTTTAATTGGCAACCTGCACTGAGCCTGACATATGATGTAGGAACACGTGATTTCTCTTCTTTGAAGAGTTAGGGTTAATGAGATTTATCATGAGCTTGGGAAAAGTATCCTGCATGGTATACACTGAATCACCATTTCTACTTCCTAAATGCAGCAAGATCTGTCTGAATCCTCTTAGGTTTACAGTGTTTAGGGAAACAAAAAATGACAATCGGGTCATGAGGTGTGCTCCGTGATGTGGCTCAGGTCAGACTTCCATGCCTGGCATGAGAAGAGACTGGCCATCTTCCCATGTAACATGACCCAAGCTGACTGAACCAATAAAACCTCCCGCTTCCGCATCCTGTGACTCTGTCAGCTTTGCTCAGTTCTGCCTCCTGTCTCACAGAAGCAGAGCCATGTGCCCCACACTCCTCAGCCTCCTGAGTCTCGGTGAGTCCAGAAAGACACAGTCGGAGAGGGTTATGGTAGAAATTGGGAGGTCTTCACACCACTG
>NW_011494422.1:7672-9110 GCF_000754665.1 Bison bison bison | reverse complement strand
TGACCCCAGGGAAAGGTCTGGTTATCAGGCAGGGCTACCTGGACCTTGTCACACATTAGATGTAGGTTAGCTAACAAAGGAGCCACGTTCAAGCTTTATTTCCTTCTTTTCAGTCAAGTGGTTCTTTCACTTGTTACCTGTGTTACTGTTAGTCGCTCAGTCGTGTCCAACTTTTTGTGACCCCACAGACTGTAGCTCAGCAGGCTCCTCTGTCCATGGGATTCTCCAGGCAAGAATACTGGAAGGGGTTGCCATTTCCTTCTCCAGGGGATCTTCTCTACCTGGGGACTGAACTCTGATTTCCTGCATTGCCAGAAGTTTCTTTACCATTTGAGCTACAGCAAATCCAACAGGGAAGCCCTCTCCCTTCTTTTCAATTCATCAGTTTTTTTTGTGTGTGTGTGATGTTTTCTTTTGCCTGCATCGCACAGCGTGCAGGATCTCAGTTCCATGATTAGGGATTCAACCCGGGCCCTTGGCAGAGAAAGTGCTGAGTCCTAATGACCGGACCACCCAGGAATCCCCAGTGTTTTGTGTTCTGAGAGAGTTTTCAACATTTTGTCAACCCAAGGAGTTCTTCTTGTCCTGATAAGAATCACTGCTGAGAACCATATTCTTAGAATCTCTGTGATGTCTGTCCTGGGTTGACTGTGTCTCTGCCTATCCTCAAGCCCCAGATGCCCTTGAGTATCAGGGTGATGCACTTTAGGGTTGGTGCCTTGGAAGAATTGAAGGGGAAGCACTCCAACAAGACCAGTGGGGAGAGGGGACCATTCTTATTTTCCTTTCATACCCTGTGCCTCCTTCTCTCCTAGGTGAATATGACAAGCCCTCTTTGTCAGCCTGGCCAAGCCCCATGGTTCCCTTAGGACAGACTGTGACTCTTCAGTGTCACTTCCGTTCTCCACTTAAGAGATTCAGACTGTTCAAAACAGATGGGACAAGTTTGCCCGAGCTCCATGGAAATCATTTCAACACCTTCACGCTTGGCCCGGTGACCAGAGAACATGCCGGGTCCTACACATGTTCTGGATCCTCCAGGTCTCCCACTGTGTTTTCCAGAAGCAGTGACCCCCTGCAGATTGTGGTCACAGGTAGGGGGTGTCCAGCCCAGCCCGGGACAGCCATCTATGCAGGCCATCCCCTCCTAGGTCCAAGTTCCTTATGTGGTCCAAGATTTACTCAGGATTTCCAGCCAGGAACGAACCAGGAAAGAGACCCACTCTAAGAGTTTAAACCCAGGGTGTTGAATAGATGGGGTGCTCCGGCAAAGAAAGGAGGAGCCTCCCTAAGGCATTAGTTAGACAGGATGCTGCCACTGCCTGCCACCAGGGAGGATGGGGCATGACCCTGATCCAGCACCTGCCACCCAGTAGGTAGCTGTAATCCCATATGAAGGAGCTGGAGCCCCAGGGAGGAGTCCCAGGAATGTCTCCAG
>NW_011494422.1:3208-4868 GCF_000754665.1 Bison bison bison | reverse complement strand
TTTCTGGTCTTATGTTTAGATCTTTAATCCATTTTGAGTTTATTTTTGTGTATGGTGTTAGAAAGTGTTCTAGTTTCGTTCTTTTACAAGTGGTTGACCAGTTTTCCCAGCACCATTTGTTAAAGAGATTGTCTTTTCTCCGTTGTATATTCTTGCCTCCTTTGTCAAAGATAAGGTGTGCATAAGTGTGTGGATTTATCTCTGGGCTTTCTATTTTGTTCCATTGAGCTATATTTCTGTCTTTGTGCCAGTACCATACTGTCTTGATGACTGTGGCTTTGTAGTAGAGCCTGAAGTCAGGCAGGGTGATTCCTCCAATTCCATTCTTCTTTCTCATGATTGCTTTGGCTATTCGAGGTTTTTTGTATTTCCATATAAATTGTGAAATTATTTGTTCTAGCTCTGTGAAAAATGCCCTTGATAGCTTGATAGGAATTGCATTGAATCTATAGATTGTTTTGGGTAGTATACTCATTTTCACTATATTGACTCTTCCAATCCATGACCACAGTATATTTTTCCATCTATTTGTGTCCTCTTTGGTTTCTTTCACCAGTGTTTTATAGTTTTCTATATATAGGCCTTTTGTTTCTTTATGTAGATATATTCCTAAGTATTTTATTCTTTTCATTGCAATGGTGAATGGAACTGTTTCCTTAACTTCTCTTTCTAAAGACTGTTCTATACATCAGTCTTTTGGACTCTGTGGGACAGGGCGAGGGTGGGATGATTTGGGAGAATGGCATTGAAACATGTATGATATCATATGTGAAACGAATCGCCAGTCCAGGTTTGATGCATGATACAGGATGCTCAGGGCTGGTGCACTGGGATGACCCAGAGGGATGGTATGGGGAGGGAGGTGGGAGGAGGGGTTCAGGATGGGGAACACGTGTACACCCATGGCGGATTCATGTTGATGTATAGCAAAACCAATATAGTATTGTAAAGTAATTAGCCTCCAATTAAAATAAATGACTTTATATTTAAAAAATGAAACAAAAATCTCAGTTCTGGAGACATATAAAAAAAAAGGACACTAAATGACACTCCATTTTAAAAAGTATTAATTTTTTTAAAAAAGGATTTTAAATGACACCCCATATTTAAAGTTATTTTTGAATTTTTCCCTGTACTGGGTGTCCATTACCGTGGGTCTTTCTCTCCTAGTGGTGGGAGGCCTTTGCATTGCAGTGCTTCTCTTATTGCATACTTCCGGTTAGTCCTATACTTAAGACTAGAGTTACTTTGTGCTCTAAGATCAAGGTCTCCCTCTTCCAGGTCTGTCCAAAAAACCCTCTCTCTCAGCCCAGGGGGGCCCATGGTGAGGTCAGGAGAGAACGTGACCTTGGTCTGCAGCTCCAAGAGCGCCTTTGACCAGTTCCAGTTGCTCAGGGAGGGGGACAACCTTGGGTGCCCACTCGCTGGAGGGCGGGGTCCCCATGGAGTACTCCAGGCAGAGTTCCCTCTGGGTCCTGGGACCCCAGCCCACAGCACTGTCTACAGGTTCTACCGCTCCTTCACTTGCTCTCCCTACTCGTGGTCAGATTCCAGCGACCCACTGTTCCTGTCTGTCACAGGTGAGGAACCTCTTCCTGGCCCATGCTTTCTTGTTGCTGTTCCAGCTTGCTGTCGCTAAGCTGTGTCCAATTCTTAGCGA
>NW_011494422.1:0-643 GCF_000754665.1 Bison bison bison | reverse complement strand
GTCCCAGGCTGTGAGCACATAGAGTGTTACAAATTGAGGACTTAGATCTCTTTTTTAAGGGGTTCCTCCGTGGACACTCCTACTCCTCCAAAGCAGCCCAGCAACTTTGAGGTAACAGTGCAGTCCAAGAATTATAGGATCGTCTTCAAAAATCCCACAACCTCTTAGTAATCTCCTGGCTATTTTAGGACTCCCTTTTATCTATCTCAGCATTTGGGGAGAAGGTATAATCAATCACCCATCTGGGTAGGTTACTATGATCATCCTACTTTTTCTAAAATTCCAAGAAAGCATAAAAAAATTTGCCAGTTGATTCTTCAAGTTATTCAGTTAAAAAATAAATAAATAAAATGTCTATTCAGTAATACAAGAGAGAAACAGACATGTAGACTTAGAGAACAATCTTAGAGTTACAGAGGGGAAGGGTGGGGGGAGAGATAGATTGGAAGTTTAAGATTGACATGTGCACACTGTTGTATTTAAAATAAAATGCTTTCCATGAAGAATAATAAAATCAATGCTAGATGGCTTTTAAAAAGATGAAGTATATCCTGTTTGAGATATCCAGTGTGGTGGCACTAGCCATGTGAGGCTGTGTGTGTGCGTGCTAAGGCGATTCAGTCATATCTGACTCTTTGCAAAG
>NW_011494421.1:13444-13979 GCF_000754665.1 Bison bison bison | reverse complement strand
GCAATTTTCCTTCCCCCAGCGTGGCCTGGCTTTCCTTCCTCTAGGTTTCTGCTCAAATGTCACTTCCTCCAAGAAGCCTTCTTTGACCACCCTATCTAAACTGTTTCCCCATTGTCCCCCATCCCATAATTCCTATCGTGTTGTCCTGGGTTCTTTTCCTTCATTGTATTTACAGTTATCAAGTTATGCTCACCATCAGCTTGATTTTTGAGGACAGGGATTGTGTCATTCTTGCTTACTGCTAAAACCCTAAAATAGTCCCTGGCATAAAGGAGATGCTCAAACATGTTGGTTGACTGAAAGAATGAATGAAGAGTGCCATCACAAAGGCATGTGCTCCTTGGGACTTCTCTGGTGGTCCAGTGGTTAGGACTCTGTGCTGCCGATGTAGGGGGCCCGGGTCTGATCCCTCCTGGGGGAACTAAGATCCCACATGCTGGCTGTGTGTCATGGCCAAAAACAAAAACAGCGTGTGCTTCTCGAGAAAGGTTCCTGAGAAGGGGAAGACTGCTCTTTGATGTAGAGTTTCTGTAGA
>NW_011494421.1:12960-13344 GCF_000754665.1 Bison bison bison | reverse complement strand
AAAAAAAAAAAAACAGGGTAAAATAGTTGACCAAGGTTCTTTAGTGATTTACTGGGCAAGCCTCGGCCAGGACCCAGACAGGGCTCATCCCAACACCCAAATGCAGTTTTAAATTGGAGAAAGGAAAAGGGAATAAAAATGGCAGTGCAAAAAGGGAATGGCTGTAGGGTGTGAAGAAGAGAAAATACCATCATTTCAGTCCAGAATCTATCCTCAGTACAGTAAGGATCTCCAGAGCTGCCCCCCTGGGCTAAGCCATCATCACACTTTCTGACTGGCTGCGTGGTCTCCCACTGGTCTCTGTGCTTTCGCTCGAGCCCCTGATGTGGTCCATTTTCCACACAGCAGCCAGAGGGAACTCAAAACCAAATTAATCAGTTTACA
>NW_011494421.1:6421-12432 GCF_000754665.1 Bison bison bison | reverse complement strand
GTGCTCCTTGGGACTTCTCTGGTGGTCCAGTGGTTAGGACTCTGTGCTGCCGATGTAGGGGGCCCGGGTCTGATCCCTCCTGGGGGAACTAAGATCCCACATGCTGGCTGTGTGTCATGGCCAAAAACAAAAACAGCGTGTGCTTCTCGAGAAAGGTTCCTGAGAAGGGGAAGACTGCTCTTTGATGTAGAGTTTCTGTAGAGTGGTAGGGGATGAGATCAGACAAGGAAAGGGAATGGAGGGAATGGACCATGTTATGCAGAACTTCGCCTTTTACTCATGAGTGAGATGAGAACCGTTTGGACAGTTTTGAGAAGAGAAGGGAGCAGGATGATACTGAGGTGTTGATGGAATCCCTCCAGCTGCCATGCAGGGAGTAGCGTGTACAGGACACAGATGAAGCAGCCAAGCCAATGAGAAGATCATCGCAGCCATCTGGGTGAGAGGATGGTGGTTTGGGCCAGAGTGGCAGCAGTGCAGCTGATTAGAAGTGGCCAGACTTTGAATGTATTTTGGAAAACAATACCAACAGGATTTTCTGACATATAAAAGAGTAGTCAAAGTGGACTCTGAGGTCTTGATTCTTGATTTCTTCCTGAACGTGATTTTATTTGATTTAGAGACATATTTCCTAAATTTTAGGTGATTGACTTTTTCCTTTTTATGAGATGAGGGCTGTGTTGCTGCGTGTGTGCTCAGTCTTGTCCAACTCTTTTCAACCCCGTGTACTGTAGCCCACCAGGCTCCTCTGTCCATGGGATTCTCTGGGCAAGACTACTGGAGTGGCTTGCCATTTCCTTCTCCAGTGGAGCTTCCTGATGCAGGGATCAAATCCACGTCTCCTGCATTGGCAGAAGGATTCTTTACCTCTGAGCACCTGGGAAGCCCTGAGAATAGGGCAGTGCTGTTTAAACATATAATAGTAATTTGTACAGTACTCATAGTGCCAGTTGGCCAGAGAATTTGGGGAGCTTATAATCTCTACACTCTTGAAAGTTGGTGTGGAAAAAGAGAAACGAGTTTTAAGTTCATCTCTAACTGTATTTGCTCAGCAACTCTGGGAAAATCACTTATTTGTCTGAGTTTCCATTTTCTCCTCTGTGAAGAGGAAATCATAACACTTAATTCCATAGGGCTTGTGGAAATAAATGAAAACCACCCAAATGAGAACAAACAGGCTGTTGATTCAGAGCTTGCTGTAGTGAGAGAGCCAGCCACCACCATTTGCATTCAGCAAAGACTACAAAGGCGGGCAGGGCAGTGGGAGTCCTTTAGAGTGGAAGAAAGTGAAGGAGTGTCAGCAGTGTTGGGAGATGATTTTAATCATGAGAAAGATGGAGGGTTAGCACCTTCTGTGGTTGGATTGGAAAGCATATTTGGTTTTCTTTGGTTGGTTCTGAGCTGGAAACAGGGGTAAATAATAAGGAACCTGATACTTACGGGCCAAACTCTGACTGTTCTAGGCTAACTGTCACTGTAGTAGTGGTTTGGTTTCTTGGACTAGTTGCTGGTAATTGAGGACCAGAGTCATATATGTCATATGGCTGAGACTTGAGGGTCATACGTAGTCTGGCTATTGTTTCTGTATATTCAATCTCTCAGGTTGTTGACGGGGATGTAAATGAGACTATGTGTACGTGAAATTGACAGATACATAGTAAACAATAAATACTAGTTTAAGTTAAAGGTTTTTAAAATCTCATTATGGCCTAATTAGGTGATTCTTTCTTTTTTTCCACTTACTAATCCATCTTTGCTTTCCAAGTGGCTCAGCCTGCAATGCAGGAGATGCCAGTTGGATCCCTGGTCAGGGAACTAAGATTCCACAGGCCACGAGGTGCAGCCAAAACAAAAATAAATAAATAAAACTTTTACATAAATGAAATGATCAATTTTTCATTTCTCCTCTGTCCATGGAATTCTCCAGGCAAGAATACTGGAGTGGGTTGCCATTCTTCTCCAGGGGATCTTCTTGACCCAGGGATCGAACCTGGTTCTCCCACATTGCTGGCAGATACTTTACAGAACTGTATAAAAATGGTATATAAAAGAGCATGCACCTACCATCCAGCTTAAAATTTAAAACACTCACCCTTTGTACCCCTTCCCCAACCATATCTCCCACTAAAATCTAGCAATAACTGCTACCTTGAATTTAGCACACATCATTCTATGTAGTAAGGAAGTTAATGGAGCCCAAAGAGAGGTCTGGCCTTTGCCCTTGGATTCCAGGAGGTATAATCTCTAAACCCTGGGAAGTCCTGCCTGATGGAGAGTCTCTGTTTGCCTGAGGTCCTGGCGTCACACTGAAGAGTCTTCAGCTGTGATTAAGGGCAGGAGCTGGCTGCACAAGACAGTTTAACAACGTGATTTCCAGTGGGGGCTTTGGATCCTGTGGTATCAGTTCACCTTCAGAAGGAGCAGGAGAGTAAAATCTGCCACAAGGGCAGATGCCCTCATGATGAAGTTCCAATAAAAACTCTGGTCTCAGGGTTTGGGTGAGCTTCTCTGGTTGTCCGTCTTCTGGGCGTGTTGTCAGGCATTAACTCCAGAACGGTTAAGTTGCTCCGTCTCTGACTCCTCGGGGAGAGAACAGGAAGCTGTCTGGCTGGAACTTTCCCAGACTCTGCCCTCTGTGCTCCTTCTCTTAGCAGATTCTAATCTGTGTCCTTAGTTGCAAAAAACAGTAACCTAAAACAGCTTTCAGTGAATTCTGGAAGTGGATTCTTTTTGTTTCCTATTTTTGGCTGAACCCTGCAGCATATGGGATCTTGGTTCCCTGACAAGGGATTGAACTCATGACCCCTGCATCAGAAGTGCTGAGTCTTAACCACTGGACCACCAGGGAAGTCCTTCTGTGAATTCTGGGAGTACTTCCAGTGAATTATCAAATCTGAGGGTAGTCTTGAGGGCCCCCAAACTTTCAATAGATGTCAAAAACGAGGGGCTTTTAGGGACCCCTGCAATCTGCAGTCACTGTCAGGAATGAGGCATCTTGCAGACCATTCCCTAGCTTTGCTGCTGGCATAGAAATGAAATCCACTAGAGCAAACAGGACCCACTGAAGCACATCATTTGGGAAAAGGAAGGATGAGGACACGAGGTGATGACTCTGATTCCTGGGTGGCCCCAGGGTTACTCAAGGGTTGCTGAAATACAACTGTTCTGTAATTAGTTACAGGAGGTTAAGGGTTACCTTTTTTTAATGATGGATACAACATCCAAGAAGTTGACTCACTGGATGCATAAGAAAATGCAACATAACAAGAACAAGCTAAATGCATGATCCTGGGTTATTTTTATCTGTAATAGCTAACATGAAAGAAGAGGAAAAGGCCGGGCTGGATCCTGACAGCCCAGTTTGGGTTCTGTCCAGCCCAAGATAAAGCTGTTAGCCTCGGGGCTGCTGCTACTAAAGGGAAGCGTTCTGTTGAAACCACAGGGAGCACAAAACATTAAAGCGATTTACCAGAGAATGAAGAAAGATGAAGGGGAGAGTCAAAGTCTGACAGGGTGGAAATCTTTAAACAGTCCTTGAGAAATGGGATAAATAGGAACTTCCCTGGTGGTCCAATGGTTAAGAATCCTCCTGACAGTTCAGAGGACACGGGTTCCAGCCCTGGTCCAAGAAAATTCCACATGTCAGAGGGGCAACTCAGCCTGTGCGCTGTAACTACTGAAGCTCGTGCACCTAGAGCCTGTGTTCCACAACCGAGAAGCCACTGCAATGAGAAACCCACATGCTGCAAATAGAGCAAGCCCACGTGCAGCAAGAAGACCCAGCCCAGTCAAAAATTAATACATTAATCTTAAAAAAGAACTGGGATAAAGGGGACATTGATGGGGTCAAAACAAAGGTCTCAGTGCAGCACGCTGGGAGACTGGGTGGACCCGTGGGAACCCTGGATCGTCCCCCAGCATTGAAGGACCTCAGTCAAGTCTGCTCTATCTACCCTTGTTTGGGGGAATTTAAAAAGCCACAAGTCAGATAGGACAATGAGAAATCTGACTGCAAATCACCTGAGGTGATGGTCCCATAACCTAATCAAGATAAAGATTCATTAAAGGGCCTGGGTTCCTTGGCCCCACTTCCAGTGGGGCACTCAAAGCCATATGCACATTAGCAATAAAATGGAGACATGTTTCTGAGACTCCTTAACATGGGAGCCTCACGCTCTGTGATTCTAAAACTTGTTGTTCAGTCACTCAGTCATGTCTGACTCTTTGTGAACCCCATGAACTGCAGCCTGCCAGGCTCCCCTGTCTTTCACTATCTCTCAGAGTTTGCTCAAATTCATGACCACTGAGTCAATGATGCTATCTAACCATCTCATCCTGTCGTCCCCTTTCTCCTTTTGCCTTCAGTCTTTCCCAGCATCAGGGTCTTTTCCAATAAGTCAGCTCTTTGCATCACGTGGCCAAAGCATTGGAGCTTCAGTTCAGTATCAGTCCTTCCAATGAATAGTCAGGGTTGATTTCCTTTAGCCTTGACTAGTTTGAACTCTTTGCTGTCCACGGGACTCTCAAGAGTCCTCTCCAGCACCACAATTTGAAAGCATCAATTCTTTGGTGCTCTGCCTTCTTTATGGTCCAACTCTCCCATCTGTATATGACTAGTGGAAAAACCATGGCTTTGACTAGACAGACTTCTGTCAGCAAAGTGGTGTCTCTGCCTTTTTGATACGCTGTCTAGGTTTGTCATAACTTTCCTTCCAAAAGGCAAGCATCTTTTAATTTCATGACTGCAGTCACCATCTGCAAAGATTTTGGAGCCCAAGAAAATAAAATCTGTCACTGCTTCCACTTTTTCTCCTCCTATTTGCCATGAAGTGATGGGAACGGACGCTAGTCAGTCCTAATAGGAGTTACAGTTGAATGGGGAAGCTATGGAAATTTAAGAATTGATGGGATTACTGTGGGAGTTTAGAGGAAGATTGGAATGTTTAAATAGATTTCATGGAAAGTCATTGGATCTCCTCCTTTACCTCAATGTATTAATAAATAGATACCTTGTATGACTGGGGAACATTTCCCCTTTCTAGTATTATTAAACAGGAGACATATAAATCCTCCCTTCAACCAAAATTGATTGGATATAATAAATGGGAACCAATAAAACTGCCCAAACCCACACAGGTTGTTAATTTGAAAAGTACAGGATGTCTGGCGGAAAAAAGAAGTTAGAAGCCCAGTGTCTGATTGGCCTATTTGGATTTTGGGGGACACACACATATTCTGCATCAGGGATTGTTGCTAGCCCCTGTCTATAAAATTACTGGAAAGAAGTCTCGGAATCCTTATGCAGACCGGAGTTTATGGCAAAAGCCAATGAGCTCCACAAAGTGGCGGCTGCTGGAATATTTTACCAGAAATCAATTGAGACCAACCCAATGTCTGAGGACATAAAATAACCCTGGAACCTGAAATACTCATGTCTTTGGTAATGCTTGATTAAAATGCTAATAAGGAAGGTCATGCCCAGACGTATTTCTTCATTCTGCCTCTTTCCCAGGAATTATTGCAGAATTATTGCAGAAATGGCCCAAAGAGGAAAAGCAGTTGTCTGTGGTTTCCCAATGAATCAGTGTCATAGCTGACATAATCGGCACTCAAATCCTGGGCTCCTGCTCTGAAGTCGGTGCTTTTCAAAAAAACAAGTGTGTGTGGGAGCAATAGTTTCAAGGAAGGTGAGATTGATGTGAACATTGTATCAGTGACTATCAAACAAGTTCATTTCTAAGCTCTGCACAGGGCACAGGGGTCTATTTGATACAGGATTGTCAAGGTTGATATAGGTTGTCGAGAGGGAGCTGGGTGGGGGAGGGATGGATTTGGAGTACAGAATGGATAAACAACAAGGTCCTATATTCAATATCTTGTGATAAACCATAATGGAAAAGAATATATATATATATATATATATATATAAGGATTCTCTCATAGCTCAGATGGTAAAGAAATCTGGGTTCAATTCCTGGGCCAGGGTGATCCCCTGGAGAAGGAAATGGCAA
>NW_011494421.1:0-6321 GCF_000754665.1 Bison bison bison | reverse complement strand
CTGAAATACCCATGATGTCTTTGGTAATGCTTGATTAAAATGCTAATAAGGAAGGTCATGCCCAGACGTATTTCTTCATTCTGCCTCTTTCCCAGGAATTATTGCAGAATTATTGCAGAAATGGCCCAGAGAGGAAAAGCAGTTGTCTGTGGTTTCCCAATGAATCAGTGTCATAGCCGCCATAATCGGCACTCAAACCCTGGGCTCCTGCTCTGAAGTTGGTGCTTTTCAAAAAAAACAAGTGTGTGTGGGGGGAATAGTTTCAAGAAAGGTGAAATTGATGTGTTCATTTTATCAGTGACTATCAAACAAGTTCATTTCTAAGCTCTGCACAGGGCACAGAAGTCTGCTTGATGTTTGGATGTCAAGGGGGAGCTGGGTGGGGGAGGGATGGATTGGGAGTTTGGGGATTCGCAGATGCAAACTATTACAGTACAGAATGGATAAACAACAAGGCCCTACTGTGTAGCACAGGGAACTATTTTCAGTATCTTGTGATAAACCATAAAGGAAAAGAATATGAAAGAGAATATATATATTTATACATATATACATGTATAATTGAATCTCTTTGCTGTACAGCACAAACTAACATTAAATCAGCTATACGTCAATTAAAAAAAGATGTGCAGAGCTAGGCTGTGCAGGGTTGGCATAGCAGCTCTCCAAGGCCGTCAGGGAACTAGGCTTCTTGAATTGTTCTGCTAAAGTATCCTTAAGTGAACAATCACCATGAGTGGCTTTCTCCCTTATGGTTACCTCATGGTTGCCAAATTGCTGCTCCACCTCCAGTATCACATCCATATTCTAGGAGGAAGAAGAAGGAAGAGACAGGAAAGAGGAAAGGACAGTATCAGGAAAGCAAAAACTTCCCCAAGGATCCCCAGCTCACTTCCACTAAAGCAATGTCACACGGTCCCCTCTTAACTGCAAAGGAGGCCAAAGTAGTGCTTGAGTGGGCAATATTGCATCCCTAAACAGGTTGAATTTGTTGAGTAATGAAGAGCAGGGTAGGTTACTATCTGGCATCTACACAAAAACAAATCACTCTGTCATGAGGAAAAAATCACTTCTCCAGAAAAGAACAAATAACATCACTTGATAGGGGCTTCCCTGGTGGTCCAGTGGTTAAGACTCCGCCTCCCAGTGTAGGCAACACAGGTTCCATCCCTGGTCGGGGAACTGAGATCCCACCTGCTGCCGAGCAACTCCATGCCCTGTAGCCCGCCTTCTGCAACTGAGACACAACGTAGCCAAATAAATAAATTAAAAAGGAAATCACTTGATAATTCTGGGAAGGGAGAGATTACCCACTTCTGATTGGGTAGGGCAATCAGGAAAGGCTGGGTGGAGGAAGCTGCGTTGAACTCAGCTGTGAAATTGAAGAAGGATTTGAATGTGGACAGAGGAGAGTTACAAGATGAAAAGCTGGAGGCTCCAGAGCAGGGGGTGGCTCGGGCTGCAGTGATGTGAAAAAAGAGGACTTAAGGGTGTAGGGTGGGCTTCCCTGATGGCTCAGCAGTACAGAATCCACCTGGAAGGCAGGAGATTTGGGTTCCTTCCCTGGGCCAGGAAGATCCCTCGGAGGAGGAAATTGCAACCACTCCAGTATTCTTGCCTGGAGAATCCCAGGGACAGTGGAGCCTGGTGGGCTACAGTCCAAAGGATGGCAAAGAATCAGACGCAACGCAGCAGCCACACAAGGGTGTAGGGCACCAAGGAATCAATGTGGGTTAAGCATCTGCGGGCCAGATTCTGGCCAGGCTGGGGAGGTAAGGGGGGTGTGGGCAAGGATAGGAGCTCATCAGGGGGGTCTGAAGAGCTTCGAGCACAGGAGCCATCTGAATATAGCTAGCACACTGGGAGTTCTTAGATTAGTCAGTGTTTCAGCATCTGTCGATCACTCTCCATGGCCTGTCTCCCCAGGTGGTGAAAATGAATCATCTGGAGGTCAGCGGTGGAGGAGAGACAGGCAAATTCTTCATTCCCCCCAAGTAACCCAGATGGAAAGTCCAAGATCAAGGACAACTCTTCAGGGGGAAATGACCCCTTTCCTCCAGTAACCCCAAACAATTTCAATGGCAAAATACGTGGAAATGCTAAGGACTGATTCCTCATTATTGGAGACCTTGAAGAGCGTGACTATCCTTTATCAACCCACAATCTCACTGGATGGACCACGTGTCCAACCTGTTCTACGGAGAGTGAGGCAGTTTCATGGTGTTCTCACTCAGAAATCAGCATAGCAGTCTTTGCTTAAGATGAATGCCCAGTCCACGTCCACTGGGATGGGGAAGAGGAAAATCTAAAAATGTTCATTGAATGGGTGGTACGTGGTCCTGAATTGAGGCAGGAACACAGTAAACCTCAGGCATTCATTGTATGCCTTTTCCAGCAATGATAGTGTGAGACGGGCTCAGGGAGTCTCTCTGTTTTCCAGACTAGGGAAGAGTAGAAGGGGAAGTGACTTGCCAGGAGCATCCAGACAGTGATGGAGGGAAAACTCTGACCACAGGTGGGGCTGGAAGGGCCAGAGCTGGGGACGCAAGGAAGGGAGGAGCTGAGGGTGGGAAGAGGGATCGCAGGCAATGCAGATCCTCAGGAGACTCCTTTGCTATCCATCCGTCTGGAAAGTTGAGTGTTCTGGTTCAGGCCAGATGAGGAGAAAGGGTGAAGGGCAACTTGTCTGTGAGGCCTGACTGCTCTGGACGTCCAAACAACTTTTTTTTTAATATATAATTTTGTTTATTTATTTCTCTTTGGCTGTGCTGAGTCTTTATAGCTGTGCAGGCTTTTCTCTAGTTGCAGTGAGCAGGCTTCTCACTGCGGTGGCTCCTCTGGCTGCAGAGCACAGCACCTAGGGTGCCTGGCCTTCAGTAGTTCTGGCTCATGGGCTCAGTTGTGGTTCTCGGGCTCTAGAGCACAGGCCCAGTGGTTGTGGCACACGGGCTTAGTTGCTCAGCGGCCTGGGATTTTGGTTTTGGTTCCTCAGAGTTTTAATTCCTGCATTTCTAGAATGTCTCCTAGATTCTTCTGCTTCTTATAATAGAGTTTCAGATCCCTGCTTTCTAGGAGTAATGGGAATACGTGAGTTGACAAAGACAGACTTCATGATGATTCATTATGATTTTTAACCTTCCTCTCCACTGAGATAATCTTCATCCTTCATACTGCTGCTGCTGCTAACTCGCTTCTGTCGTGTCTGACTCTGTGCAACCCCATAGACGGCAGCCCACCGGGCTCCTCTGTCCCTGGGATTCTCCAGGCAAGAACCCTGGAGTGGGTTGCCATTTCCTTCTCCATATAGTGTGTGTGATATTCATACATATTAATCAATAAAACTGAATGGTTTCTGGTAATACAGTTGAAGTGTGATGAATAGTTTACCAACCACGGACATTAACTTCTCCCACCTTACTTAACGTTGCAGGGAAGAATACATGACAGTGAACTATTAGGTAGCACAGTGGGAGACATCTGTTACTGCCCTTAAGCCTCATATAATTTGATCATATATTTCCCACCATTTATCCATTGTACTTTTCCCCCTCTCTGTAACTGCTGGGGCATTGTGATGGTTCTAATAAGAAGGATCCTACAGAGTACTGTTGAGAGCTTCCCTGACTGCTCCGTGCTGTTGCTGCCTCAGCGTCTATCTGGGGAGCAGGCAGCCTGCAGGTCCTTGAACTCACACCAGCCAGTCCTGTGAGCACCTCCACTAGGTGACCCCCTTCCTTGAGACCAGCAGTCTTGGGGAACCCCAGGGTCTACTGCACAGGCCCCCCTTCAATGACACCCTCAGAGCTCACCAGAATCCTGCTCCTCTTGGTTTGAATGGACCCATCCACGCTCAGCCTGGGGAACCCACTGCACTTCACCGAGGGTCCCTTAGAAAGGCCTGAACCCCAAGTACTGGAGCTTTCTCTGCCTGGTTCTAGCCTGACCTCCCTCAGAAATTCCTACCCTAAACCCTCCCCTCCTGAGAGGTCTCAGCTGTGCTGAGTGAGAGGGCTGACGCTCAGGGCTCCTGAGTGTGGGTCTTGGGGAAGAAGCATCAGAACAGAGAACTTGCTAAAGACGTATTTAATGACCTCACCTCAGACCTGCAAATTCATAACTTCTTACAGTGGGGACCTGACCTCAAGGGGTTCATATTCACTGAAATTCATTGGCCAAGTGATTTCCATCTGTTTCCCATCAGGGTCACGTGACCAGGGTTAGTCACGGACCTCCTGGTGCCCTCCCCACAGAGTTCTCTCTTGGTCCTGTGGGAGCATCAGTGTAGTGTGTAGGAAGAGCTCCAGGGGACTCTAAGGGGAGGCCTGGGTTAAGGACGTGGCTCCTGGTCTACCTGTGAGACCTGAGGCCGGGCTTCAGTCCAAGGAGAGGCCGCAGGGTTGGTCTAACTGGATTTGGACCGGGGAAGTCAGTCAGCTCACGTGGTCTGTGTGAGCAGAGGGTTAGGAGCTCTCTGTGGGGAGAGAACAATCAAGAAATAAGTCCACAGGCTGGTCTCCGGGTAGGAAGTGATTGTTCCTGAATCTCTCCTGAGACAGGACAGGGGAGGTGGGTCTTTTCAGCTTTTCAAGGGCCTTCTGTCTGTAGGTGAAGTGGTGCAGGTTAAAGAGCTGTGCGGATGCCTTTGAAGGTATTTTCTCAAGATGCAGAGGTGTGTTTGCTACATAACATCCTCAGAGATGACACAGCAGGAGGAAGAAGAGGAGGAAATGGCAGCTTCTCAGGTACATGTCCTGTTCTGGGCCTGGGGCTGTGTCTGCTTTTCCTCCTGAACTGCCTGGATTGAGAATCTGCAAACCTTTAGTTCTCTCCTTCTAATTTTTCTGCCTGGGGTATTTGTTATCAACTTCTTATTTTTTCCTTTTCTTCTTATCGTGAAGACCGGCTCTCTAGACCACCTCTCCCTTGTGTCCCAGAGCCTGTTCTCCGTTGTCTGTATCCTGGCTTTCTATAGAACATGATGAATTCTCAAAGTGAATTAGTGACTTTCAGCTGGTGAATATATTCCCTTTGTGAGAGATCAACACGGAGAGGCACTGGTATCCGAGATTCCCACTGGGATGTGGTTCGGTGTTGGCATCTTAGGCAAGTAGGGGAAATGCCATGATGAGTTTACACGTGGATACAATTCAGCTCTTGAGGAGTTAAAAAATGCCCTTATATATTAAATCAACTCAGTGATCCAGAATTTTTCAGAAACTGCTCAGAAATAAAAAGAAAACTAGGAGATACTGTCCTCTGTAATGCTAAGACTTACTAGTTAAACACATTGTTAGGTTACAAAACAGAGGAATTATATATAAAATGAATTTTGCATTAAACTGGTATCTTTTTATGTTAGGTTCAACTTATAATTTCCTTATTTTTTCCTAAATGCCCAGGCTCTGATAGTGCATCTTCCGTGTGATCCATTTACACCATGACAGATGATGTCCACTGGCTCTGGTGATTTCTCTGAGGTTATCAGGCTATGAAGTTCATTTTTTTCCCTCTGTCTTTAAACAAGGCTGTGGAAAAATGGAGTGAGGAACGTGTGAAAACCCTCACAGTTAATGGAGAAACTCCGCATCTTCTTGGTTTCTCTTTGCTTTGGAAAATGAACACTCACTGTGTTGATGATAGACACTGGGTTTTGGGAGTGGGGTTTTCATCACTCAAGCCCAGGTGTGGTGTTTCCAGTACACTCCATGCTCATATCACAGACATAGTCTTCTTACTCACTTATTTTTTTTCAAAATATTTGCAACAATCATATTGGTGCTAATCTGTTTTCACCTGTGTTGAATTTCTAAGATACAGCTCAACAAAATGATACAGTTTTTCAGAAAATCAAAGTTTCAGAACCAAGAGCTCTAATTTATCTTATACGGTTGTATATGTTTGCACCCTAGTGTATTTAAAATATACAAAGAATATCATCCACAAGTAGATGTATATATTTTAACCCATTAAAAATCATCTCAATTTTATTGACATGAATCAGTTCAGTTCAGTTGCTCAGTTGTGTCTGACTCTTTGCAACCCCATGAACCACAGCATGCCAGGCCTCCCTGTCCATCACCAACACCTGGATTTTACCCAAACTCATGTTCAATGAGTTGGTGATGCCATCCAACCATCTCATCCTCTGTCGTCCCCTTCTTCTCCTGCTTACAATCTTTCCCAACATCAGGGTCTTTTCAAACAAATCAGCTTTGCGCATCAGATGGCCAAAATATTGGAGTTTCAGCTTCAACATCAGTCCTTCCAATGAACACCCAGGACTGATTTCCTTTAGGATGGACTGGTTGGATCCTTTACCTG
>NW_011494420.1:13549-14483 GCF_000754665.1 Bison bison bison | reverse complement strand
TTCTATCTCAGAGCTGAAATCTTTCTTAAACCATCTTCTTTGTTGTTTAAAAGCTTATTCCTTGATAGTCGAGTGACTTCACTCAGGAGGACAAGGGGAGAACCGGGAGTATGGAAAAGGCAGGAGGGTCTGAGGTGTTGATTAGTTTCTTATCTCACTTTTAAACGAGGGTGTGGGGCACTTAACACACAGCAAAGGCAAACATCACAGCATTTTCACCAGAACCAGATCCCCTACAACTGTGACAGGGAGGAAAATTACCTTTGTTGGCCCCTGACCTCCATGTCACCAGCAGCCCCTCCCAATATACTCCAGGTCTTTGGTCTGTTCTTATCTCTCCTCAAAGTGAAAGTAAAAGTATTAGTCACTCAGTCATGTCCTACTCTTTGTGACCCCATGGACTGTAGCCTGCCAGGCTTCTCTGTCCAAGGATTCTCCAGGAAAGAATACTGGAGTGGGTAGTCATTACCTTTTCCCAGGAAAGAATACTGGAGTGGGTAGTCATTACCTTTTCCAAGGGATCTTCCCAATCCCAGGGATCAAACCCAGGTCTCCCATATTGCAGGCAGATTCTTAACCATCTGAACCACAGGGAAACCTTCAAACTCATGTTTATTATCTGACTCCATTTGTTGGGTGGAAAATTATCTCATTAGCTTATTGCATAAAAATGACAAAAGAAAAGGAGTGGTATCAAGATAAGACTTAAGCTCTTTATCCAGTGTTTCAAAGGGAAGAAATAAATCATTCCAGAAACTGCCCTCATGTAAAATTCCCAAGAAAGAGTGAAAGAAAGTGAAAGTGGCTCAGTCATGTCCTGCTCTTTGCGACTCCATGGATATAGTCCATTGAATTCTCTAGACCAGAGTACTGGAGTGGGTAGCCTTTCCCTTCTCCAGAGGATCTTCGCAACCCAGGATTGAACCCAGGTCTC
>NW_011494420.1:13016-13449 GCF_000754665.1 Bison bison bison | reverse complement strand
GACCTCCACTAGCTGAGTCCTGCCTCCTCTCCTGCTTCATCTCCAGACTTTCTCTCACTCTAGCCTGAAATAGAACATGTCTTAACTGTTTTAGTTTCTCAAATCCACTAACCTCTCCTTTGCTCTGGGCCTTTGGACCCATCTTTTTCTACCAAGGAACCCCCACCCCCCTGCATTTTTATTGACTGACTCTTACTCTCCTCTCAGGTCACAGGTGAGACATGGCTCTACCCAGCAGGACTCCTTCTCCCTGAGAAGAGCCTTCCCCCCTTCCTTATCCCCCTCTCTCCTGACTCCCCTGTGTTTTCTCCTTTCTCCTCTCCTTTAGCCTGGAAGAGCGGCAGCTGTGTCTCCTCCAAGGACCCCAGCGCCTGTCTGGGAGCCTGGGCACAGGAGGGCTCAGTATTTGGTGGCTGACTTTTAAAGCACCCAG
>NW_011494420.1:10232-10663 GCF_000754665.1 Bison bison bison | reverse complement strand
CTGTATATTGTACCCTGCTATTTAACTTATATACAGAGTACATCATGGAAATGCTGGGCTGGAGGAAGCACAAGCTGGAATCAAGATTGCCAGGAGAAATATCATAACCTCAGATATGCAGATGACACCACCCTTATGGCAGAAAATGAAGAAGAACTAAAGAGCCTCTTGATGAAAGTGAAAGAGGAGGGTGAAAAAGTTGGCTTAAAGCTCATCATTCAGCAAACTAAGATCATTGCATCTGATCCCATCACTTCATGGCAAATAGATGGGCAAACAGTGGAAACAGTGGCTGACTTTATTTTGGGGGGCTCCAAAATCACTGTAGATAGTGATTGCAGCCATGAAATTAAAAGATGCTTACTCCTTGGAAGAAAAGTTATGACTAACCTAGACAGCATATTAAAAAGCAGAGACATTACTTTGTCAAC
>NW_011494420.1:8792-10132 GCF_000754665.1 Bison bison bison | reverse complement strand
GTGATGAACATTTGGGGTACACATGTCTCTTTCAATTCTGGTTTCCTTGGTGTGTATGCCCAGAAGTGGGATTTCTGGATCATAAGGCAGTTCTATTTCCAGTTTTTTAAGGAATCTCCACACTGTTCTCCATAGTGGGTGTACTAGTTTGCATTCCCACCAACAGTGTAAGAGGGTTCCCTTTAAGTCATCATTATCTTGAAAGGAAGGGTTTCCTTATATCTGGAAAATGCTAGCTAAAACCAGCAATAGTTTAGACAAAAGTCATAAAAATCATAAACATATTCACAAGTTCACTCAGCAACTAGTCCTTTTTGTTAACAGTTTTATGAATCCATCAGACTTTCTGTTAGAATCACATAATTCCTTACAAAGTTTAGCAGCAAGGTCTGAAATTTATCAGAAACCTGTATTTGTCAAAAGTCCTTCCTATGAATCTTCCTGAAGATGAAGCACTTTGTAATACTATCTGAGTACAAAAATAAGAATCTGTAAATGATAGAAGATCTTTCCATAATTGTGCATGCTATACAAGTTAATAAACTGTATTTCTCTTGTTCATCTGTCTTATATTGTTTGAATCTCTAAGGCCCCAGCCAGAGAGCCTAGAAGAGTAAAAGAAATTTTCCTCTCCCATACACCGTAAAATATACATAATGTAAAATGAACCATTTCCACCATTTTTTTAAGTGTACTGCTCTATGGCGTTAGTTATATTCACATTGTTGTGAATCCATCTCTAGAACGTCTACATCTTCCCTTTAGATTTTATTAGGTTTGTCATAGCTTTCCTTCCAAAGAGCAAGTGTCTCTTAATATCATGACTGCAGTCACTGTCTGCAGTGATTTTGGAACCCAAGAAAATAAAATCACACTGCTTCTACTTTTTCCCCATCTATTTGCCATGAAATGATGGGACCAGACACCACGATCTTAGCTTTTTGATTGTTGAGCATTAAGCCAGAGTTTTCACTCTTGTCTTTCACCCTCATCAAGAGCCTCTTTAGTTACTCTTTACTTTGTGCATCTACAGTGGTATCATCATCAGTTCAGTTCAGTTGCTCAGTCGTGTGTGACTCTTTGTGACCCCATGGACTGCAGCACACTAGGCTTCAACTGCATATCTGAAATTATTGATATTTCTCCTGGCAATCTTGATTCCAGTTTGTGCTTTATCTAGTCTGGCACCTTGCATGATGCTCTGCATATGAGTTAAATAAGCAGGGTGACATTATACAGCCTTGTCATACTCCTTTCCCAATTTTTGTTTGTCTGAAGAAGTATTCATTTTTCCTTTACTTTTGAAAATCATTTCACAAACTATAGAATTCTAAATTGGT
>NW_011494420.1:8177-8692 GCF_000754665.1 Bison bison bison | reverse complement strand
AACTCTGTGTGACCCCATAGACGGAAGCCCACCAGGCTCCACTGTCCCTGGGATTCTCCAGGCAAGAACAGTGGAGTGGATTTCCATTTCCTTCTCCAATGAATGAAAGTGAATAGTGAAAGTGAAGTTGCTCAGTTGTGTCCAGCCCTTAGCGACCCCACAGACTGCAGCCCACCAGGCTCCTCCGTCCATGGGAGTCTCCAGGCAAGAGTACTGAAGTGGGGTGCCATTTGCCTTGATTCATGGACCTAACATTCTAGGTTCCTATGCAATATTGCTCTTTACAACATCAGACATTGCTTCTATCACCAGTCATATCCACAACTGGGTATTGTTTTTGCTCTTGCTTCATTCTTTCTGGAGTTATTTCTCCACTGATCTCCAGTAGCATATTGGGCACCTACTGACCTTGGGAATTCCTCTTTCAGTATCCTATCATTTTGCATTTTCATACTGTTTATGGGGTTCTCAAGGCAAGAATACTGAAGAGGTTTGCCATTCCCTTCTCCAGTGGA
>NW_011494420.1:7440-8077 GCF_000754665.1 Bison bison bison | reverse complement strand
GCAGCCACTGCTCCTTGGATGTGGGGTTGCTCCTCCTGGCCACCGCCCTTGACCTCGGACATGGGGTAGCTCCTCTTTGGTGTTCCTGCACTGTCGCAACCTGGCACTCTCGGCCACTGCCCCTGACCTCGGATGTGGGGTAACTCCTTTTGGCCACCGCCTCTCAGGCATGGGGTCCTCCCGGCTTCTGCCCCTGACCTCAGACGTAGGGTAGCTCCTCTCAGCCACGCTATGTGTGCCTTTGCAGCCGCCCGCGCTACACACATATATTGATGCTAAGGTAAAGGGGTAATGGTACTGTGTTTATCTTTCTCAAGTGTTTAGCTCTTAGAAATGTGTACTGGAGTATCAGTTGGTGAAATTATATGTATCTTGGAGTCGTGCTCAATACTGGTGGCACTGCGGCAAAAGAGGAGAGTTTGATGAAATGAGATGGACAACATATGAATAATTGTTGAAGCTTGTTTCATGGAAGTTCATTGTGCTATTCTACTTTTGGATATTTTTGAAATTTTCCATAATAAAAAGTTCAAATACCTACTTCCCATGATAGGATATGAACAAATAAGAACTAAGGACAGGGTCTTTGATCAGGTGAATTCCTAGTGTTTTAGGGTTGGGAACTCACCATTCCTCA
>NW_011494420.1:6700-7340 GCF_000754665.1 Bison bison bison | reverse complement strand
CTTTCCTTTTCTCCTTTGCTTTTCACTTCTCTTCTTTTCATAGCTATTTGTAAGACCTCCTCAGACAGCTATTTTGCTTTTCTGCATTTCTTTTCCATGTGGATGGTCTTGATCCCTGTTTCCTGTACAATGTCACGAACTTTAGTCCATAGTTCATCAGGCACTCTATCTATCAGATTTAGTTCTTAAATCTATTTCTCACTTCCACTGTTTAACCATAAGGGATTTGATTTAGGTCATACCTGAATGGTCTAGTGGTTTTGCCTACTTTCTTCAATTTAAGTCTGAAGTTCGCCATAAGGAGTTCATGATCTGAGCCACAATCAGCTCCTGGTCTTGTTTTTGTTGACTGTATAGATCTTCTCCATATTCGGTTGCAAATAATATAATCAATCTGATTTCCATGTTGACCCTCTGGTGATGTTCATGTGTAGAGTCTTCTCTTGTGTCGTTGGAAGAGGGTGTTTGCTATGACCAGTGTGTTCTCTTGGCAAAACTTTATTAATCTTTGCCCTGCTTCATTCCGTATTCCAAGGCTAAATTTGCCTGTTACTCCAGGTGTTTCTTGACTTCCTACTTTTGCATTCCAGTCCCCTATAATGAAAAGGACATCTTTTTTGGGTGTTAGTTCTAAAAGGTC
>NW_011494420.1:5714-6234 GCF_000754665.1 Bison bison bison | reverse complement strand
ATGGACATGAATTTGAGCAAACTCCAGGAGACAGTGGAGGACAGAGGAGTCTGGTGTGCTATAGTTCATGAGGTCACAAAGAGTTGGACACGACTAAGTGACTGAATAAGAACAAGAAAAACCAAGGGAATAAGGACACAGTTATATTTAAAAAGAACATGGTTACATCTGCAGACAGATGTTCTAAGGTTTGCTACCAGTGCCTCAGCAAGTTCATTCCAGAGCCCTCTCTCAATTGCCCTCACATCCCCGTTTGCTCTCCAGACCTTTACACTACCCTCACTCAAAAATAAGCCTGGCATGGGTTTCCTGGTGGTACATTGCATAAAAATTCACCTGCCCATGCAGAGGACACAGGTTCAATCCCTGGTCCGGGAACACTCCACATACTGTGGAACATCTAAGCCTGTTTGCCACAACTATTGAGTGCCTACTGCAACTACTGAAGCCTGCATGCCTGGAGCCTGTGCTCCACAACAGGGGAAATCACCACAACGAGAAGCTCACATGCCACAATGAA
>NW_011494420.1:4871-5614 GCF_000754665.1 Bison bison bison | reverse complement strand
GGCTGTATATTTTCACCCGGCTTATTTATCTTCTATGCAGGGTACATCATGTGAAATGCCTGGCTGGATGGATCACAGGTTGGAATCAAGATTTCCAACAGAAGTATCAACAACCTCAGGTATGTGGATGATACAACTCTAATGGCAGAAAGTGAAGAGGAAATAAAGAGCCTCTTGATTGAAAGAGGAGAGTGAAAAAGCTGGCTTGAAACTCAATATGAAATAAAACTAAGATTATGGTATATGATTCCATATCTTCATTGCAAATAGAAAAGGAAAAAGTGAAAACAGCAACAGATTTTCTTTTCTTGGGCTCCAAAATCAATGCAGACAGTGACTGCAGTTATGAAAATAAAAGACACTTGCTCCTTGGTAGAAAAGGTGTCACAAAGCTAGATAGTGTATTAACAGGCAGACATTACATTGCTGACAAAGGTCCATAGAGTCAAAGCTCTGGTTTTTCCCATAGTCATGTATCCATGTGAGAGTTGGAGCATAAAGAAGGCTGAGGGCCAAAGAACTGATGCTTTCAAATTATGGTCTGAAGAAAAATCTTGAGAGTCACTTGGATAGCAAGGATATCAAGCCAGTCAATCCTAAAGGAAATCAACCCTGAATATTCATTGGAAGAATTGTTCCTGGCCAATACTTTGGCCACCTGATGTGAGGAGCTGTCTCATTGGAAAAGACCCTGATGCTGGGAAAGACTGAAGGCAAAAGGAGAAGGGGTGGTAGGGGATGAG
>NW_011494420.1:3588-4016 GCF_000754665.1 Bison bison bison | reverse complement strand
TAAAAAGTGTTGCTAATTTAATAGGTGAGAATGAATATATTTGTATGTTTATATTATCTTATTGCAGATGGTGATTGCAGCCATGAAATTAAAAGACGCTTACTCCTTGGAAGGAAAGTTATGACCAACTTAGACAGCATATTATAAAGCAGAGACATTACACTGCCAACAAAGGTCCATCTAGTCAAGACTATGGTTTTTCCAGTGGTCATGTATGGATGTGAGAGTTGGACGGTAAAGAAAACTGAGTGCCGAAGAATTGATGCTTTTGAACTTTCGTATTGGAGAAGACTCTTGAGAGTCCCTTGGACTGCAAGGAGATCCAACCAGTCCATCCTAAAGGAGATCAGTCCTGGGTCTTCATTGGAAGGACTGATGTTGAAGCTGAAACTCCAATACTTTGGCTACCTCACGTGAAGAGTTGACTC
>NW_011494420.1:2950-3488 GCF_000754665.1 Bison bison bison | reverse complement strand
AAAAACTCCTTAGCTCCTTGAACTTGCATGACCTGACACTCACTTCCCCTCTTTTCTTATATTACTTGCACTAACCAACTTAACTTTATTCCTGTTTTTCTAGAAAGTGTCATACTTTTTCTAGAAAGTGTCATACTGTCATACTTCCTCCTACCTCATAGGCACATGTTATTCTCTCTTATAAGTCAATGTCCACCCTCTCACCAGCCTCTCCCCTTTTCCCTGCTCACTGCTGCCTTCTAATCCTTTAGGAGACCTCAGCTTGGAGGTGACTCCATCACAGACTCCCTCCCTGACCACCGAGCTGTCAGCAGCCTGAGTAGAGGCCACGTGGGGAGAGAAACCAGGCCACCCCAGGACCTCCGGCCATCCCAGATCAACCCACAGTGGAAGTGAGGCCCATCTGGACACCCAGTGCAAGCGGGGCCCCCAGCTGTGTGCAGGCCTGTGAATGAGCCCAGGAGGCCAGCAATAGCCTTGCCTCATCAGCCCTCACAACGGTACTGAGTAATGAAAAAGTGACCACAGCTTTAGGCTA
>NW_011494420.1:2208-2850 GCF_000754665.1 Bison bison bison | reverse complement strand
CAGTATTCTTGCCTGGAAAATCCCATGGACAGGGGAGCCTGGCAGGCTACAGTACATGGGGTCACAAAGAGTTGGACAAGACTGAACAACTACATGTTCTTTCTTTTGGGGAAAATCCCCAGGGCAACACCATCCCTCTTGAACCTATTTTTTTATTGAGGGACACTTTCTGCTCTCTTCACATGATCTGCACCTGCCTCCTGAAGGAGATACATCCTCATAGGAAAATCTCATCCTTATGAAGGTCTCATCACTTGAGTTAGGCTCCATTCCCTGGCTAGTCACCAAATCTTGAGTTTAAATCCTTAGATTAGCATGACAGGGTATTTCCTGGGGCTCAGGTCAGGAAGGGTAGGGAAGTCTGAAGGAGAAAACTCTCTGATGCTCTTGGCTTCTGGGTCTAGTGTGAGCCTGGGTCTCCCAGACAACGGATTTCCCTCAAGAATCCCACTCTGAGAGGTTCCCGAGTTTCTGGTTCTTTATGTCTCTAACCAGATAGAACTGGAAGGTTTATAAGTCTCGCCTGGCTTCTATCAGGAGGGGAGGCACAGGTTTCCAAGAGTAAACATCACTTTTAAAGGGAATGATGCAGACTACATGGGTATTAAGTAATAGTTTTCTAAACTAGTCTGCTGCTTCTCC
>NW_011494420.1:512-1094 GCF_000754665.1 Bison bison bison | reverse complement strand
GTGAAAGTGAAGTCGCTCAGTCATGTCCGACTCCTAGCGACCCCATGGATTGCAGCCCAACAGGCTCCTCCGTCCATGGGATTTTCCAAGCAAGAGTATTGGAGTGGGGTGCCATTGCCTGCTTTCCCCTAAAAGCCCTCCACGGGGCTGCTGCTTGTGGCTCATGTGAGCGGAGAGGGGCAGGGTTCTCGCTGGGTGGGCTCAGCTGTGTAGCTGTGCGCCCAGATCGCAGGGCCAGGTGCATCATTTCTGCATACAGCCCCATGGCTGCCATCTTGAATTACAGCAGCCTAAGCAGCGTCTTTCCACATGGCCCTGGAGCTGAGGTGTCAGTGCAGCCATTTCTCCCCAGGAACCTGGTCTAAAGGGCTGGGAATGTTAGGCCTCTGCAGGAGGTGACCTGTGAGCAAGTGAAGGTCAACTCAGCACAAAGGGAAAGAAAAAAGGTTAAATTTTTATTTTGTGACCCATATTCTACTTTTTGTTGTTTAGTTGCTCAGTCGTGTCCAACTCTTTTGTGAGCCCATAAACTGTAGCCTACCATGCTCCTCTGTCCTTGGGATTTCCTGGGCAAGAATACTG
>NW_011494420.1:0-412 GCF_000754665.1 Bison bison bison | reverse complement strand
CAATGAAACTATCAGCATGCAGTGTAGGGATACCCAAGACAGATGGGTCATGCTGGAGAGTTCTGACAAAATGTGGTCCACTGGAGAAGGGAATGTCAAACCACTTCAGTATTCTTGCCTTGAATACATGAACCCCATGTACAGTATGAAAAGGCAAAAAGATAAGACACTGAAAGTTGAACTCCCCAGGTCCGTATGTCCCCAATATGCTACTGGAGATCAGTGGAGAAATAACTCCAGAAAGAATGAAGAGATGGAGCCAAAGCAAAAACAACACACAGTTGTGGATGTCACTGGTGAAGTAAGCAAAGTCTGATGCTGTAAAGAGCAATATTGCATAGGATCCTGGAATGTTAAGTCTGTAAATCAAGGCAAATTGGATGTGGTCAAACAGTAGATGGCAAGAATGAAT
>NW_011494419.1:15864-16261 GCF_000754665.1 Bison bison bison | reverse complement strand
TTTTTTGTATTTCCATACAAATTGTGAAATTATTTGTTCTAGTTCTCTGAAAAGTACCATTGATAGCTTGATAGGGTTGCATTGAATCTATAGATTGCTTTGGGTAGTATACTCATTTTCAATATATTGATGCTTCCAATCCATGAACACAGTATACTTCTCCATCTATTAATGTCCTCTTTGATTTCTTTCATCAGTGTTTTATAGTTTTCTATATATAGGTCTTTAGTTTCTTTAGGTAGATATATTCCTAAGTATTTTATTGTTTTCATTGCTAATGGTGAATGGAATTGTTTCCTTAATTTCTCTTTCTATTTTCTTATTATTAGTGTATAGGAATGCAAGGGATTTCTGTGTGTTAATTTTATATCCTGCAACTTTACTATATTCATTGATT
>NW_011494419.1:11647-12833 GCF_000754665.1 Bison bison bison | reverse complement strand
GAGTATTGCTACTCCTGCTTTCTTTTGGTCTCTATTTGCATGGAATATCTTTTTCCATCCCTTCAGTTTCAGTCTGTATGTGTCCCTTGCATTGAGGTGGGTCTCTTATAGAGAACATATATAGGGGGTCTTGTTTTTTGTCCATTCAGCCAGTCTTTGTCTTTTGGTTGGGGCATTCAACACATTTACGTTTAAGGTAATTATTGATAAGTATGATTCCATTGCAATTTACTTTATTGTTTTGGGTTCGAGTTTATACACCCTTTCTGTGTTTCCTGTCTAGAGAAGATCCTTTAGCATTTGTTGGAGAGCTGGTTTGGTGGTGCTTAATTCTCTCAGCTTTTGCTTATCTGTAAAGCTTTTGATGTCTCCTTCATATTTGAATGAGATCCTTGCTGGGTACAGTAATCTGGGCTGTAGGCTATTTTCTTTTGTCACTTTAAGTATGTCCTGCCATTCCCTCCTGGCCTGAAGAGTTTCTATTGAAAGATCAGCTGTTATCCTTATGGGAATCCCCTTGTTTGTTATTTGTTGTTTTTCCCTTGCTGCTTTTAATATTTGTTCTTTGTGTTTGATCTTTGTTAATTTCATTAATATGTGTCTTGGGGTGTTTCGCCTTGGGCTTTTCCTGTTTGGGACTCTCTGGGTTTCTTGGACTTGGGTGATTATTTCCTTCCTCATTTTAGGCAAGTTTTCAACTATTATCTCCTCAAGTATTTTCTTATGGTCTTTCTTTCTGTCTTCTTCTGGGACTCCTATGATTCGAATGTTGGGACATTTAACATTGTCCTGGAGGTCTCTGAGATTGTCCTCATTTCTTTTAATTCATTTTTTCTTTTTTCCTCTCTGATTCATTTATTTCTACCATTCTATCTTCTACCTCACTAATCCTATCTTCTGCCTCTGTTATTCTACTGTTGGTTCCCTCCAGAGTGTTTTTGATATCATTTATTTCATTATTCATTATATATTGACTCTTTTTTATTTCATCTAGGTCCTTGTTAAAACCTTTCTTCTCAATCCTTGTCTCCAGGCTATTTATCTCTGATTCCATTTTGTTTTCAAGATTTTGGATAATTTTCAATATCATTGTTCAGAATTCTTTATCAGGTAGATTCCCTGTCTCTTCCTCTTTTGTTTGGTTTGGTGGGCATTTATCCTGTTCCTTTACCTGCTGGGTATTCCT
>NW_011494419.1:10807-11547 GCF_000754665.1 Bison bison bison | reverse complement strand
AGAGGAGAGAGCAAGCTAGCCAGTAATCAATTCCCTATGTACTCTCCACAGTCGGGAACACTCAGAGAGGTTTACTGAGTTACATAGAGAAGAGAAGAGGAAGGAAGGAGACATTGGTGGCTGGGAGGATAAAGGGGGGAATCAAAAGGAGAGAGACAGATCCAGCCAGTAATCAGTTTCCTAAGTGTTCTCCACCATCTGGAACACACAAGGAGATTCACAGAGTTGGGTAGAGAAGAGAAGGGGGAGGAAGTAGATAGAGGCGACCTGATGGAGAAAAAAGGAGAGTGTAAAGGGGGAGAGAGCAGTCAAGCCAGTAATCTTGCTTCCAAGTTAAAATGGGTACTTAAGACTGGGTTCTTAAAGGTACAAAATTCATAACAAATACCAAAAAGAAGACAGGGAGGCCTGACGTGCTGTGATTCATGGGGTCACAAAGAGTCGGACACTACTGAGAGACTGAACTGAACTGAACCAAAAAGCAAAGATTAAATATCCAGAGTAGAGGTTGGATTTTCAAAAATACAGTATTAAAGAAAAAAAAATAACAAAGTCACAAAAATTATGAAATATATATATATGAAGTTTGCTTTAAAAATAGGGTCTTTTTTGCCAAAAAAAAATTTTGTAGGTTATAAAAATGAAAATTAAAGGAGTAATAGAAGACTTAAAATTGAAAAAAATGTTGTTTTTTTTTTAATTAAAGAATGATAGTAAAAATATATCTAGGACTTTCTCTG
>NW_011494419.1:7699-8408 GCF_000754665.1 Bison bison bison | reverse complement strand
CTAGGCAAAAGTACTGGAGTGGGATGCCATTGCCTTCTCCGATTCTCCTCTGGGACCTCTATAATGTAAATGTTGGTGCATTTGACATTGTACCAGAGATCTCTCTTTCTTTCCTCATATCTTTTCCTTCTTTTTTCTTTATTCTATTCCATGGCAGTGATTTCCACCAGTCTGTCTTCCAATTCACTTCTCTATTCTTATGCTTCAGCTATTCTGCTATTGATTCCTTCTAGTATATTTCTCATTTCAGTTATTATATTATTCATTTCTGTTTGTTTGTTCTTTAGCACTTCTGGAAAAGTGAAAGTGTTAGTTGCTCAGTCGTGTCTGACTCTCTGTGATCCTATAGACTGTAGCCTGCCAGGCTCCTATGTCCATTGAATTACCCAGGCAAGAATACTGGAGTGGGTAGCCATTCCCTTCTCCAGGGTATGTTCCCGATCCAGAGATTGAACCTGGATCTCCCACATTTGCAGGTTGATTCTTTGCTGTCTGAGCCACCAGGGAAGCCCTTAGTTCTTACAAGTCTTTGTTAAACATGTCTTGTATCTTCTCAGTCTGTGCCTCCATTATTTTTTTGAGAACTTGGATCGTCTTCACTACCATTACTCTGAATTTCTTTTCCAGTAGATTGCCTATCTTTGCTTCATTTAGTTTTTCTTCTGAGGTTTATTCTTGATCTTCTCTCTAGGACATACTCCTCTGCCAT
>NW_011494419.1:6870-7599 GCF_000754665.1 Bison bison bison | reverse complement strand
TCTCCCTGTCCTATTCCTCCACCCTCTTAGGACCGCCTCTAAAGACTAACGTTAGTGTAGCATTTGCTTTCCTTTTTCTTTTTTGTTTGTGTATCAATTGTAGATTTTTGGTTTATGATTACCATGAGAATTTTATATAGCAGTCTATATATAAACAAAACTATTTTAAGTTACTGGTATTTTAATTTCAATTCAATTTCAATTCAATTCAATTTCTTTAAATTCAATGCAATTCTTATTTCCTGCATTTGTGTTCTCCTCTTCTCATGGTTTTTGGTTTTGATATCATACTTGTGTGTGGATGATTTCTTAATCTTACTATATGTTTACCTTTATCTGTGAGCTCTTCAATTTGTTATGTTCTTGTTTCTAATAATGGCCTTTTCTTTGTTGCTTAGAGAAATTCCTTTAGCATTTGTTGCAAAACAGGTCTAGTGATTAGCTTTTGCTTGTTCATAACATTTTTATTTCTCCATTACATCTGAAGGAGAGCCTTACTAGATGAAGCATTCCTGGTTATAGGTTCTTTCCTGTCATCATTTTAAATATATTTTGCACTGCCTCCTGATAAGAAATGAGCTGATAAACTTATGGTACTTCCCTTGTATGTTATTTGTTGCTTTCCCCTTGTTCTCTCTAATATTGTTTCTTTGTCTTTAATTTTTATCAATTCAATCACTATGTGTCTCATAGTGTTTCTCCTTGGGTTTATCCTGCCTGGGACTCTCT
>NW_011494419.1:4690-6770 GCF_000754665.1 Bison bison bison | reverse complement strand
TAAGAGGCTTGTGTAGGCTTCCTGTGGGAGGACGTGGTTTCTGCCCAGTGATGAGTGCAGCTGGGTTTTGTCCCTCTGTTGAGCAGAGCTGTGCTCAGGAAGACTTTATTTAAGTGGCCTGTCTGCTGATGGATGGGGCTGTGTACCTGTTCTGTTGGTTGTTTGGCCTGAAACATCCCAGCACTAAAGCCTACTGGCTATTGGGTAGGACTAGTTCTTGTGGGAGAATGGAGGCCTCCAGGAGGGCTCATGCCAATGAGTGCTCACCAGAGCTGCTGCTGCCTGTGTCATTTTCCCTGCAGTGAGCCACATCCACTCCTTACCTCCAAAGAAGACCCTCTAGTACTAGCAGGTAGGTCTTTCCCAATCTCTTATGAGGTCACTGCTTTTTTCTTGGTGCACGCTAGACCTTGTGGATGCCCTCCAAGAATGGAGTTTCTGTTTCTCCAGTCCTGTGGAATTCCTGCACTCAAACCCTGCTGTCCTTCAAAATCAGAATCTCTGGGGGATCCTCCTCCCATTGATAGGCCCCAAGTCTGTGAAGCCTGACATGGAGATCAGGACTTTCACTCCTATGGGAGAACTTCTATGGTATCAATATTTTCCAGTTTGTGAGTCACCCACCTAACAGGTGTGGGATTTTATTTTATCATGATCACACCTCTCCTACTGTCTTATTGTGGCTTCTTCTTTGTCTTGGATAAAGGAAATCTTTTATTTTTTTTCAGGTACCAACAGTTTTTTGTCAATGGTTGTTCAGCAGTTAGTTGTCATTTTGGTGTTTTTATGAGAAAGGGCGAGCTCCCATCCTACTCTGTCATCTTGCTGGCAAGTCCTAACTTCCTATGTTTTGGAAAACAAAATAGACTCATTATACATTTCCACCTATATCCTTAGTCCTTATAGAAAGCATATCTATCCCCTAATTCAGACTATTTTGATTTCTTGGATCCTTAACAACCCAAATAAGTGAGTTCTTCTTCACAATTAAAATGATTTGCAATTTGTTTACTCCAACAAAATGCTATCAGTAATGTGAAGTCCCCAAATTTAGATTAACATAGATGCTCTTCTTTGTATATCTTCAAAAATGTTCTCACACTCTTCTGGGAAACAAATTCCAGAATTAAGTTCATCTCCTAAGATGATTTTAGTTCCAAATGCCATAAAGTAAACAAACTCTAACTTCTCACCCGGCTGATCAAAGTTGGCCCTAGCATCTCCTTTGATTAGAATTGTTAGAAATATTAAGTATACCTGACTACCCCCCAAGATATTACTTATAAAAATGTTTGTGATTTGTTCAGATAGGACAAATAACAAAGTAAAAATAAATGTTTCATTTCTCAAGAGATTATCCAAGTGGTGTACAGCTGGAGGTGGGCCCAACAAGGAAAAGGTTGGGTGGAAACCACGGATACTTGTAAATGATGACTGGATAACCTAAAAATAAGCTAAACTTAAGCAAGTTATTGACCTATTTTGGTGATTCACTATAATATACAAAATTGATATGCCTGTCAAGATCAGAATTTTAAACTGGCATATCAAGGTAACCTTGTCCTTAAACCTAATTTTCCCAAGAGTCACTGTTTCAATAATTAAGCTGTCATTTTAATTCTACAGAATATCTTAGCTTGAGATAACTGCATATCCAAAAATATGCCACAGATTGTTTCAAGGCTCTCTTTCTAAGAGCCCTAAGCTCTCCTTAGTACTTACTGGTGGCTTTATTCTTTCTCCAGATTCTTTCTTTGGCCTCTGCCATTATTACCTTTCTCTGTGAAAGAGAAGATTCACTGGATAGGAGGCTAGTGCTAGATTGTGGATGGAACTGCCTGGAATTTAGGGTGGGGTCTTGATTATAGTTACTTACAGACTCTTGAGAAATCAAACAACAAGGTCTAAAATGAGTAGTTCAATACAGATCACCAACAGGCACATGAAAAGGTACTCAATATCATTCATTATTACAGAAATTAAAATCAAAACTACAAGGAGGTATCACCTTGCACCAGTCAGAATGGCCATCATCAAAAAATCTACAAACAATAAATGCTGGAGAGGATGTAGAGAAAAG
>NW_011494419.1:2575-3058 GCF_000754665.1 Bison bison bison | reverse complement strand
TGGACAGTCAATATCTGCCTGAGAAGGTGTGCTGGTTGTACACCCAGAAAACCAAGCAGCAGGGACAGGGGAGGCGATAAGTCGCAGCAACTGCGCTCGCTAAACACCTGGTCACCTCAGCTGCTCAGACCTGGGAAGGGCATAAAACACAGGCCCAACCAAGTCTGTGCCTCTGAGGACTACCCGAGTACCTGAATTGAGCGGCTTAGACCTGGGAAGTGCATACAACCTAGGGCTGGGCTCAGTTCCCAGCAGAGCAGTCTAGAGCCTAAGCAGTATAGACAGGGAAAGCACACACGCTGTGAGCAGAGGGCAAACTTAGTGTGGCTGAGACACTGCGAGCACCTGCCAGTGTTATTCGTTTGCAGTGTCCCTCCCTCCCCACAGAATGACTGAACAAGTGAGCCTAAAAAAGTGTCCACCACCGCCCCCTTGTGTCAGGGCGGAAATTAGACACTGAAGAGACCAGCAAACAGAAGAAGC
>NW_011494419.1:2084-2475 GCF_000754665.1 Bison bison bison | reverse complement strand
TCTTGAAATAATGTCATTTTCAGCAACATGGATGGACATAGAGATTATCATACTAAGTAAAGTCAGACAGAGAAAGACAAATATCATATGTTATCACTTATATGTGGGATCTTTAAAAAATGATACAAATGAACTTATTTACAAAACAGAAATAGACTCACAGATGTAGAAAACAAACCTATGGTTATCAAATAGGAAAGGAGGGGAGGAATAAATTATGAGTTTGGGATTAACAGATACCCACTACTATATACAAATAGATAAACAATAAGGACCTACTGTATAGCACAGGGAATTATATTCTCTACCTATAATAACTAAAATGGAAAATAATCTGAAAATAAATATATATTATATCCATATATATACATATGTATATGTATATATATAA
>NW_011494419.1:1575-1984 GCF_000754665.1 Bison bison bison | reverse complement strand
ACAGGAGGAGGTCCTAAGATGGCAGAGGAATAGGATGGGGAGACCACTTTCTCCCCCACAAATTAATCAAAAGAACATTTGAAAGCTGAGTAAATTCCACAAAACAACTTCTGAATGCTGGCAGAGGACATCAGGCACCCAGAAAAGCAGTCCATTATCTTCATACTGCTACTGCTAAGTCACTTCAGTCATGTCCGACTCTGTGCGACCCCATAGATGGCAGCCCACCAGGTTCCCCCGTCCCTGGGATTCTCCAGACAATAACACTGGAGTGGGTTGCCATTTCCTTCTCTAATGCATGAAAGTGAAAAATGAAAGTGAAGTTGCTCAGTTGTGTCCGACCCTCAGTGACCCCATGGACTGCAGCCTTCCAGGCTCCTCCATCCATGGGATTTTCCAGGCAAGAGTA
>NW_011494419.1:0-843 GCF_000754665.1 Bison bison bison | reverse complement strand
GCCTGATTGCTCACTCCCCCTTTGGATTCTTTTTTTTCTCCACCAGGTAGCCTCTATCTCCTCCCTCCCTCCTCTCTTCTCTACCCAACTCTATGAATCACTTTGTGTGTTCCAGACTGTGGAGAACACTTAGGGAACTGATTACTGACTCTATCCTTTTGATTCCCCCATTTTATCCTCCTGGCCATCTCTATCTCCTTCCTCCCTCTTCTCTTCTCTTCTCTCTATAATTGCGTGAACATCTCTGAGTAGTCCAGACTGTGGAGGGCACATAGGGAAGTGATTACTGGCTAGCTTGCTCTCTCCTCTTTTGATTCCAACTCATCTCATCCTGGTCACCTTTATCTCCCTACTCCCTCTTCTCTTCTCCATGTAACTCTGTGTACCTCTCCGGGTGTCCCTCACTGTGGAGAAAATTTCATCTTTAACCTAGATGTTTTATCAAAGGTGCTGTATAGATGGAGAAATCTTGAGACTATGGTAAAAATAAGACTGAAAACCAGAAGCAGGAGGCTCAAGTCCAAATCCTGAGAACACCAGAGAACTCCTGACTCCAGGGAACATTAATCGACAGGAGGTCATCAATCGCCTCCATACCTACACTGAAACCAAGCACCACCCAAGGGCCAACAAGTTCCAGAGCAAGACATACCACACAAATTCTCCAGAAACACAGGAACATAGCCCTGAACTTCAATATGCAGATTGCCCAAAGTCACTCAAAACCCATTGACGTCTCACAACTCATTACTGGACACTTCATTGTACTCCAGAGAGAAGAAATCCAGCCCCACTCACCAGAACACCGACACAAGCTTCCCTAACCAGGAAACCTTGTCAAGC
>NW_011494418.1:10348-11464 GCF_000754665.1 Bison bison bison | reverse complement strand
ACCATGCAGGATGCTTTTCCCAAGCCATTTATAAATCTCATTAACCTTAACTCTTGCAGAAGAGAAATCACATGTTCCCACCTCGTGTGTCAGGCTCAGTGCAGGTTGCCAATTAAAGACTCATTAATAGAGACTTTTATTCTGCATTCTTATGAGAGGACCAGACTTGCAAATTATGGTTCTTTGAAAATACTTAAATATTCTACATTGTAATATGTGTGATTAAGAAACTAACTGTTAGTTTCAGGTATACAACAAAGTGACTCAGTTATACATGTACATGCATCTATTGCTTTTCAAGTTCTTTTCCCACTTAGGTAGTTACAGAATATTAAGTAGAATTCTCTGTTTTATGCAGTAGGTCCTTGTGGTCATGCATTTTTAATATAGCCGTGTGTATATGTAAGTCCCAAACTTCCAATCTAACCTCCCCCTGACACAATCCCCCCTGGTAACCATAAGTTCATTCTCTGTGAGTCTGTTTTGTAAATAAGTTCATTTTTTTAGATGTCACAAATAAATGATATCATGTGATATTTGTCTTTCTCTGACTCTTCCTCATCTGAAATTATTTCGTGACTGTGAGTGGAAACTTTGCACACACAACACTCTCTCTGTCTCGCTCCCTTCCTCCCTTTCCAATCCAAGGGCCACACATGTGCACAAGATAACGTGTGTAAAGATGACTGTGGCGTTTTTTTGGGAGGGGGATTTATTCTGCCTGAAAAGGTGGACAATCTTGCTTACTAGATACTCAGATGAACACAAAATATGTCAAGTAGAGATTTCCAAGCTCCAGAATGCTTGAGTGAGGGGTGTGTCCACAGCAATCAACTCCTAACTGGGGCAAAATGGCCCAGCTGTTTCAGGACTCCAAGGGCAGACATACACCCAGTTCAGCTGTTGTTCATAGACAGGAAAGAGCCTCAGTAAGGGCAGCGATTCCACACCATTTTGCTGGTGGTGGGGGTCATTAAGATTAGTGATGCTTCGTAAGTAATAAATCTGGTCTCCTCTTGATCATTGTGTATGTAATGGAGTAACAGTACAGTCACCCTTCTTAAAATTTCCTCTTACTTACTTAATATCATGTTACAGAATTGATCTGTGTTCTTT
>NW_011494418.1:6638-7382 GCF_000754665.1 Bison bison bison | reverse complement strand
AAGCCCCTGACAAGACAAAAGGTTCTGTCTGTTCTGCCACTTTTATCTCTATATGAATGGGAAAGTGTCATACGTTTTAAGTTCAGAGCCTTGAGAATAGTTTAGTCCCTCAGTCGTGTCTGGCTCTTTGTGATCCCATGGGCTGCAACCTGCCATGCTCCTCTGTCCATGGGGGTTCTCCAGGCAAGAATGCTGGGGTGGGTTGCCATTTCCTTCTCTGGGAGATCTTCCCAACTGAGGGGTTGACTCAGGTCTCCTGCGTTGCAGGCAGATTCTTTATCCTCTGAGTCACCAGGAATGCCCACCAGTAACATAATGCGATTCAGTATTTCCTCCCTCAATTAACATTGCCATTGTTTTCTATTTACTTTAACTTGGACATGGTGGGATTTGGGCATCATGCTTTCACTATAAGTGTAGCATAACACTGATGTGGAATATACCATAAATTTAAAAATAGAAGTATGAATACAATGCTAGATTTTTAATTTTTAAAAAAGATATGCAACAAGCAACAAAGATTTACTGTATAGCATGGGGAACTATAGTCAATATCTTGTAATAACATAAAATGGAAAATAATCTGAAAAATAATGTATGCATATTTCTATAACTGAAATTCACCTTGCTGTGCGCCTGAAACATTGTAAGTCAACTACTTCAATAAAATATGTATACGATGAGATTAAAAATAGAATCAGTGAAATAAATAAATTTTAAAATAAAATGAAAGATAATAAAGTC
>NW_011494418.1:6329-6520 GCF_000754665.1 Bison bison bison | reverse complement strand
ATTTTTTTTTTTTTTGGAAATTTTATTTTATTTCATTCTTTTTTTCCCACTTACTTAGATTTTATTTGATTTTTTTCCACACTGTTTCATCGTCTTCTGGACATAGATATGTGAATATCGTGTTAGATTTATAATTAGGTATTTCATTTTTTGTTGCTATTGTAAATGGTGTTTTTTAAAATTTCAGTTCT
>NW_011494418.1:5898-6229 GCF_000754665.1 Bison bison bison | reverse complement strand
AGTGGGATTGCTGGGTCGTATGGCATTTCTATTTCCAGTTTTTTAAGGAATCTCCACACTGTTCTGCATAGTGGCTGTACTAGCTTGCATTCCCACCAACAGTGTAAGAGGGTTCCCTTTTCTCCACACACTCTCCAGCAGTTATTGCTTGTAGACTTTTGGAAAGCAGCCATTCTGATATGGAATTTACTTCTCATCTTCGGTCAGTTCATAAATTATTGCACCTACTGTGTACCAGGCATTGGTGCCACACAGCAGAAATACACCCATGACCCAGGTAAACCCATCTTCTTTAGCTGTTTGAAGAATTCAGATTCTGCAGAATGCGGCA
>NW_011494418.1:5435-5798 GCF_000754665.1 Bison bison bison | reverse complement strand
GGAGAACACACCTGCAGGGTTCAGGGTCCCTTGGCCCAGACTCAGCCCTGGAAGTGAGAGATTTGCCACCAAAAGCTTGGGCTGATTCTCTTAAATAAGGATCCCTGGCCCCTCCAGCTGCCCAAGCCCTGTGGTTCCCGTGAACTGGGGGCAGGGTGGGTGTCCCGTGCCCTCCTGTGGTCCCCTCCCTGCCCTGCACATCTGGCCAAGGAGGAGAAGCTCAGAGAGGATGGAAGGCATGTCTGCAGCTCTGAGCACCCAGCTGCTCCTGTCCCTGCCCTGTACAGGTGAGGAGACCATGGGGCCCTAGAGGACAAACAGGATGTGGTCCCTGGGGGGCTGCTGCCACCCCTTGGGGTTCCC
>NW_011494418.1:4915-5242 GCF_000754665.1 Bison bison bison | reverse complement strand
TTCTGCCGAATGGGGCATCAAATACTACCATTGAAAGATTTTTTTAAAAGAAGATATATGAGAATAACAGGGGTTCAGGTCTACACTGTGAACATTCAGAAAAATGAAGATCATGACATTTGGTCCCCTCACCTAAAGGCAAGAAAGAAAACAATGGATAATTAGGGGGAAATGGAAACAGTGACAGTAGCAACACAGGAGCCCCAGACTATCTTCACTTTAAGTGATCCTGACATTTCTTGGTAAAAGAGTTCTTGGGCAGTTTAGTTCTAAGCCAGGAGAGACATCACACACAGAGAGCTCAGTGAGCAACTAAGGCTCCGTGGA
>NW_011494418.1:0-2690 GCF_000754665.1 Bison bison bison | reverse complement strand
GAGGGGCTCGGGCTATGGCAAGGGTTTGGGCAGGAGGACTCAGCTTGCCATTCACTGTTCTGTCTTCTTTGGGCTCTCCTTCCATGATGGCAAAATCTGTGAATGGAAGAGAGTCAAGGCTCTTGGGGTGGGGGCTATTCTTCTAGACCTCCATATCTTTGGTGGGTCATAAAAGCCAAAATAAGCAGGGGTGTGCCCCAGGTTGCTGAGTCTGTCTACTCCAATAAATTAAAAAGGAAAAATCCCATATACAAGCCCAGCCACTGACAGACTCTCTCAGGAATCTGTTGAAACCCAAGAAGTCCATCCTACATCTTCTGTTATGAACCATTCTCTAAAGCATATCAGCAGATTCCCAAGATCATCAAGGGGAGAAGAACAGATTGCTGTGGTTGAAGGGAAGAACAGGCCTTGGAATGTTCCTGGTGGCCAAGGGATTAAGAGTCAACCTTCTAGTGCAGAGAGTGTGGGTTCTATCCTGGGTGTGAGAACTGAGATCCCACATGCCTTGAAGCAACTATCCTCAATGCTGCAACAGCTGAGCCCGCGAGCTCTGGAGCCTTGAACTGCACCCCAGCACCGCAGTGAGAATCCCCCATGCTGCAGCTGAGAGCTGATGCAGCTAAGAATAAATTAACACATATTTTCATTAAAAAAAAAACAGGGTTCCATAGTTCTCTGGAAGATATTCATTCAGGGAGTAAAACAATGGAAATCAGTTTTTAACCTACAGAAAATGAAAATGCCATTCTCTGCTATGAACCAACCTCCCATAACTGGGTCAGATGACGCTGTGCTTCCTTCCTTCAAACTTACGTTTTTGCGTAGAACAGCAGTGAGAGTTTGGCTCTTCATACTTACTTTATGGGTAACCAGTGACAGACAAGAACAGCGAGGAAGATGTTGGTATAGATGAAGGCTACAGAGAGCCTAAGGAGAAGGTGCAGCTGGCTGGAGTGGCCTTGAGGAAGCCGTGTTTCTGCCAACAATCAAACAGAAGAAGATCTGGTTATTCATTGAATACACCCTGCCCCTGCACACAGGAGTTATTGTATCCTTGTGTCAAAGTGTGTCAGCAGTTTTCAACCTGATTAGTATAGTCTCCACTTCCCAGGAGGTACCAAAGCATCCAGGAGAGATGTTAGCAGTGGATGAACAAAGAGGCCATGGAAGACCAGCAGAGGTCAGAAACTAGGTCCCCCAGGCATTGATGCAGTTTTTCTCTGCTGCCCCATATGACAAGGCTGGTGACTTTGCATGAATCGGGACCACTTTAATCCTCCATATATTTCCCCCTCCATCCACATATACTTGGAATGGAATCCTCAAGAAGACATGACACTTTTATTTCTGTCTGTGGAATGTTTAATTCATAAAACACTAACAGAGGAATAGCACATATTTAAGGTGCTCCCTAAAAATTTCAGCTTGTCCGCTTGCATCATTCCTTAAGATCTTGGTGGAGGGAGGGGAAGAATCTTCCTTAAGTATGGGGTCAAGTCACTCAGTCTCGCTTTGTTCAATTTAGAAATTCCCAGTTCCAGAGAATGAGGAACTCAATGCCCACTCTGGTTCTAATATAGACCATGATCTCAAATGCTGGCATGACAGGGATGTTGAGTCCAAAGTCACAGAACTGGGAGGTAGTAGAACCAACAGAACCCCCTATCTTCTAAGAAATTTGCTGAGATAGGAGACCGTTTTGCTTACCTTCTGTGATGTGTGGATCCACGGTTGATGGGCAAGTACTTGTAGTGAATCCTAGAGAAAAAAGCCAGAAGGAGTGAACAGTAACCTTCCTTGCCCCACCAAAGGAGGACTCTTGTTTCTGGAAGGTTGACCTCCTGCATTTCTCTGACTCTGTCATCTCTCAGAGCACTGATGGAGGAGGGGAGAGCTTCTGGTCCCTCACTGCGAATGCATTGAGTAGACCCTCCATCTCGTAGAAAAGATGGTGGAAGGAGGCGGGAAGGATATGCCTGGCGATGAAAGGCAGCTGTAAGCAAGAGACATCCTCTCTGCTCTAGAGTATCAATGCTCCTTAATTGGAAAATCACCTGTATGTCAGAGGTGCTACTGGGAAAACACTAAGAACAGGGGCCAATGCCATCTCTGATCCTCCCGAATGAGCCCAGCCTCTCCTCCTCCTGGATCTAACCTAACCCTTTTCTTTATTTGCCTGGATAGACAGGACTCTGATGTGGAGCATCCATACAGAAAGTGGAGGAGGGTTGAGATGCTATCTACCATCTCTCTTCCTCTCTGGTTGTCATTGCCTCCGTTTCTCCAGAAGCCCTAAGGTCCCCTGATGCCAGCACGGAGACCTTGACATAGAGCTCAGTGATACAGTAAGATATGGAAAAAGCAAACTGCATTTTGGGCCACCGCACTGTGATTTAGTGTATTGTAAAGCATGGGACTCTTCATGGGTTCTCCAGGCAAGAATACTGGAATGAGTTGCCATTTCCTCCTCCAGGGGACCATGTTTTGTCAGGACTCTTCACTATGATCCGTCAGGCTTGGGTGGCCCTGCATGACTGGCTCATAGCTTCACTGAGGTACGAAGGCCCCTTCACCACTACAAGGCTGTGATCCATGTGGAGGAGAGAGTGAAGGACAGAGGAGTCTGTCATGCTGCAGTCCACAGGGTAGCAACATAGCGACTGAACAGGAACAACAAAGCAGGGGTC
>NW_011494417.1:10074-10448 GCF_000754665.1 Bison bison bison | reverse complement strand
GAGGGGTGAAGGAACATAGTAATTAAATAAACCTCAAAATACTGGATTCTTTTATTTTACCAAAAATAAGGAATTACCCATTAAGAAACAAATATAAACAAACTGCTAAGAAATTAGTTTATATTGTTTCCAGAATTTCAGAACCTCCCTCTTACAGAGACATTTATTGTATTTGAAGACAGTTTGTGATGAATATAAAACCTTCTGATATGGCATACATATGACTGAAAAAAATATGTATATATTTTATTTTACATTAACTTTAAGCACATGGAACATGAAAATGAAAGTCGCTCAGTCCTATCTGACTCTTTGCAATCCCATGGACTGTAGCCTGCCAGGCTTCTCTGTCCATGGGGATTCTCCAGACAAGA
>NW_011494417.1:6296-7213 GCF_000754665.1 Bison bison bison | reverse complement strand
AATGGTTCACTGCAGTTCACTATCAAAAATAAACAAACAACAAAATTTTAAAAATAGAATATTAAAACAGACATTCTTTAAAGAAGACATACAGACAGCCAAAAGCACATGAAAAGATGGCCAACATCTCTAATTATTAAACAAGTACATATCAAAACTATGGTGAAACAAATGAAAAATAAAAGCAAAAAACTACTGTGAGGTCTTACCTCACACCAGTCAGAATGACCATCATCAAAAAGTCTACAAATAATAAATATTGAAGAGGATGTGGAGAAAAGGGAATTCTCATATACTGTTGGTAGGAATGTAAACTGGTACAGCCACTAAAGAGAACAATTTGGAGGTTCCTTTAAAAACTAAAAATAGAGCTACTATATGATCCAGCAATCCCACTCCTGAGTATATATCCAGAGGAAAACATAATTCCAAAATATACATCCACCCTTATGTTCACTGCAGCACTATTTACAATGCCAAGACATGGAAGCAACCTAAACGTCCATCAACAGAGCAAAGGATAAGGAAGATGTGATGCCATACATACAATGGAATATTACCCAACCATACCAAAGGGTGAAATAATGCCATTTGCAGCAACATGGCTGGACCTATAGATTTTCATACTGAGTAAAGTACATCAGAGAAAAATAGAATATGATACTGCTTATATATGGAATCGGAGATGGCAATGGCACCCCACTCCAGTACTCTTGCCTAGAAAATCTCATGGATGGAGGAGCCTGGTAGGCTGCAGTCCATGGGGTCGCTAAAAGTCAGACACGACTGAGCGACTTCACTTTTACTTTTTACTTTATGCATTGAGAAGGAAATGGCAACCCACTCCAGTGTTCTTGCCTGGAGAATCCCAGGGATGGTGGAGCCTGGTGGGCTGCCATCTATGGGGTCGCACAGAG
>NW_011494417.1:4868-6196 GCF_000754665.1 Bison bison bison | reverse complement strand
GGCCACTCCTGAGTTTTCCAAATTTGCTGGTATATTGAGTGCAGCACTTCAACCGAATCATCTTTTAGGATTTTAAATAGCTCAGTTGGAATTCCATTATCTTCACTAGCTTTGCTCATAGTAATGCTTTGAAGTTAAGGATCACTTGACTTCACACTCCAGGATGTCTTGCTCTGGGTGAGTGACCACACCGTTGTGGTTATCCAGGTCATTAAGATATATGTTGTACAGTTCGTCTGGGTATTCCTGCCACCTCTTCCTAATCTCCTCAGCTTCTCTTAGGTCCTTACCATTTTTGTCCTTTATCATATTAATCCCACCTGGATTGAGATACACTTGGCAGTATAATATAGGTGAAGATGTCATTGTTCAGATTTTTGTCCTTATGCTTCAATTATAATTATGTAATTTCACTTTCTATGTCCAATGTAGCTGCAGTTGAAATCACAAAAACAAGGCAGTGGGTTTTAAGAGCCAGTGCTTTTAAATCTAAAATATTACTTTATTTTTCCATTATTAAACACTGTGATTCAGGGTTATTGCTATGGATGGTGAGGGATAATGAATTCATGGCACATATTCCAAAAACTGCTCACCTGGGACCCACATAGTAGTGGGGATACTGTTTTTGCCACAGAGAATCTTTCTCACCCCAGTACACCAGACCCCTACAACAAAGAGATCCAAGTAGCCCAAAAGCTAAAACCTAAAACCTAAGCTGTATCTGGTTCTCTCAATCCAACTAATGGACACTACCTGGGATCTTCAGAAGGTAATCTTGCTACAGTTATGTAGACCTCAACCTATTCAAAGAAAGAGAAAAAGATAAAAGATCTCAATGAAGACCTACTGCAAGCAAACAAGCAAACTACTCAAAGCAGTCTACAGATTCAATGCAATCCCTATCAAATTACCAATGGCATTTTTCACAGAATTAGAATGAAATTTATATTTTGTATGGAAACACAAAATCCCATGAATAGCCAATGTAATCTTGGGGAAAACGAAGAAGAAAAATGAAAGTAGGAGGAATCATGCTCCCTGTCTTCAGACTATACTACAAAGCTACAGTAATTAAAACAGTATGCTACTGGCACCAAAAACAGAAATATAGATCAACAGAACAGGACAAAAGTCCAGAGATAAACCCATGCATCTGTGGTCACCTATTGTAAAGAAGGCAAGAATATACAATGGAGAAAAGACAGTTTCTTAAATAATTGGTATGGAGAAAACTGGACAGCTACATGTAAAAGAATAAAATTAGAATGCTCCCTAACACCATACACAAAAATAAACTCAAAATGGATTACAGACATAAATGTAAG
>NW_011494417.1:1461-1701 GCF_000754665.1 Bison bison bison | reverse complement strand
TCCTGGTGTGCGTCGAACACTTCCTGAAACTTCTGTTCAGCTCTGTATGCTCGGATTGTCCAGAGTCCCCGGAAAGAAGATGCTAAGTGGGAAAACACCGGGCTCTGTGCTGGGGAAGCAGAGACAAACACACGACAGAGAAAGTCGGGGAGGCGGGATGCGAGGAAACCACTGCCTCCTGGGGTCTGTGGTCACACATCCCGCCAAAGGGAATCCTCCATGTGACCCTCAAACTCCTGT
>NW_011494417.1:726-1361 GCF_000754665.1 Bison bison bison | reverse complement strand
ACCGTCAGACACAACTGAGTGACTGAAATGAACTGATAGCAGACTTTGCTATACAAAGTCTATACATCAGAAACTTTGACTTTGCTATACATCAGAAACTAAGACAACAGTGTAAACAAACTAAACCCCAATAAAATTTAAAATAAAAATGAAAGAATGGCCTGAGTGAACTAAAGCAGGGGCCCAAGGCACCACAGGTCTGCTGGAGCAGGCATGTTCATACCTGGTCTTTGCTCCTCGGGATTTCTAACGTCAAAAACAGAAATTCTTTTCTAAATGAAAATTCATTTGAAGTATTAATCAAAATGCAAATTACTAAAAAAATGCATGCACCCCAATGTTTATGGGGTTATGGAAAAAGAATCTTTAAAAAGTGGATATATGTATAACAGATTCACTTGGCTGTACACCTGAAGCTAACACACTGTAAATCAACCACATGCCAAAAAAAATTTTAATGGTCTCAACAAGGACCTACTGTAAATAAATAAGTAAGTGGAAAAAAAGATAAAAGTTCTCATCAAGACACAGACGACTTCACATAGACCACACTGTGGATTCACATTCTGCAGAGACTTTAATACAATCCATTAGAACCAAAGAGTATATATTAGACAAGAAGACAAGAGTTTAAT
>NW_011494417.1:0-626 GCF_000754665.1 Bison bison bison | reverse complement strand
ATCACAAGAAGGAAGATGGAAAAATCGTCTCATCAGTGCATTTCTTGCAGTGCAGGGTCTCAGCGTGAAGATCATCCTCTCATGGGGCCGACTGTTCCCAGCTCTCACACAGCAGACAGCATAGCTCACCCTGTTTCCAAAACGTTCTATCCTCATTACAGGGCCCTGTGGTGTTTATTCTTAGGAGCCAGTGTCTATATGACCATCAGCTAACAGGGTCTGCATATGACTTCCAAAATGCAATTTTATCTTCAAGATACAATAATAATTGGAAAGTTTGGCTTGAATTTTATATACTTAGAGAAAATCCTGAATTTTCTACCTAGGGAAAAAATACTTCACTGATAAAAACATAATCAAGTGGGTAGCAAATCAGGAAATTATTTTTCTCAATCACTTCTGCCAGAGTCAGCAAACCACAGCCTGGAGGGAAAAAACAGCCACCACCTGGTTCTGTAAATAAAGTTTTATTGGAACACAGGTACAGCCATTTGCTGATGTATTATCTTTGCCTGTCTTTGTGCCACAACAGCAAAGGTAAGTAGTTGCAAGAGATACAGTATAGCACACAAAGCCTACAATATTTTCTATCTGGATCTTTGCAAAAAAGAATTTGCAAAAAAAAA
>NW_011494416.1:17588-18784 GCF_000754665.1 Bison bison bison | reverse complement strand
GCCCTGCCTCCTAGATGGCGTCTAGCTGTGGTGTCTGCACACTAGCTCCCCTTCTCAAAGAGCCTGCATATCGTAGCTCTGCCAGGTCCCTGGAGGTCACATGTGCGTAGGGGCTACATGAATTGTTGAGGTTGAATACCCATGACTCAGGGGATCTGGTCTGGGCTCTGAGTGTCACCGGGGTTTTCAGTATTGGCCCGTCCACGTAATACTCCCTCCTGGGCTACAGTGCCCTGATCCAGTCCCCTCATTTAGCCATGAGTTATGACTCCTCCGTAGGTCTGCAGTAGACAAGAATTTCTGTACACCTCTTAGGAGAAGCTGGGGGAAGAGCTCTTCCATGGAGGGTCTGCCTGATTAACCTTCTGGTTAGGTGTTAACATTTCTCAGGGTTTGCCTTTCCCTCGTTCGGCAGGTGTCCTGAAGGGATAAATATGAACACTCACCTTGAAGACCTGGATGTTTGTGGAATTATATCCCACAAACCATGGACTGTGACCCCCAGGATCTCTTACCCTCACAGTGGTTATTGCTGGTCCTGCAGGAATTGGTAGTAATTACCCTGAAGGTGCTCCTCCTGAAGCTTTGCTTCCATGGGCAGATCTCACCTGGACTGCGGATTGCCCACCTCTCTGGTTTTGTGCTGGGGGACTCCCCTGTAATGTTAGGACTCTGTTAGGTCCAGAGAAAGTTTTGGTGTTGAGAATTTCCTTGCTTTAATGATGGAGATGACAGTTTCCACACAGACTACCTCTTGATGCAGGAACCAGCAGGTACCAGCTGAGGTTGTCTTTGACCTGGGAGTTGAAGGAGAAATCGAATGTCACTAAGAGTCAGAGGAGCCTGGACAGACTTGACCAACATACAGAGACAGGGATGAAGGACTCAGCAGGGCATTTATCTTAGGATCAGATTCCAAAGCTCTTCCAAGAGGCTGGAATTCAGAAAGCACCATGGTGAGGAGATTGTTACGTCCTGGTGACCCAGTTCTAGTCAGAAGGCAGGACAAAGCGCCTCTCGCTGATTCCGGGTTCCTGAGGTAATTTCAGAGGAGCCGTCCCCCTTCTCCCAGCCCCTTTTCATGTCCCCGTGTGACCAGGGAATGCAGTCATCACCTCCGTAATGAGGGGTTCCCCTGGGGGAGGGGCTTACATGTGGGTGTGCCGTGTGGAAGGTTGTTCATTCTCTCCAGGTAC
>NW_011494416.1:16956-17488 GCF_000754665.1 Bison bison bison | reverse complement strand
AGCTCCAATACTTTGGCCACCTGATTTGAAGAACAGACTCATTGGAAAAGACCCTGATGCTGGGAAAGATTGAAGACAGGAGGAAAAGGGGATGCCAGAGGATGTGATGGTTGGATGGCATCATCGACTGGATGGACATAAGCTTGAGCAAGTTCTGGGAGTTGGAGATGGACAGGGAAGTCTGGCATGCTGCAGTCCACGGGGTTGGGAAGAGTCAGCCATTACTGAGTGACTGAACTCACAGCTCAATGGTAAAGAATCATCCTGCAATATAGGATTCGCTTCCTGGGACTGGAAGATCTGCTGGAGAAGGGATAGGCTACCCACTCCAGTATACTTGGGCTTCCCTTGTGGCTCAGCTGGGGAAGAATCTGCCTGCAGTTTGGGAGATCTGGGTTTGATCCCTGGGTTGGGAAGATGCCCTGGAGAAGGGAAATGCTACTCACTCCGGTATTCTTCCTTGGAGAATTCCATGGACTGTGTAGTCCGTGGGGTCGCAGGTTGGATACAACTGAGCAACTTTCACTTTCTC
>NW_011494416.1:14249-15528 GCF_000754665.1 Bison bison bison | reverse complement strand
AGCAGATGTAAGAGACACAGGATCCATCCCTGGTCAGGAAGATGCCCTGGAGGAGGGCATGGCAACCCGATACAGAATTCTTGCCTGGAAAATTTCATGGACAGGGGAGCCTAATGGGCTACAGTCCCTTGTGTGGTAAAGAGGCTGACATGACTGGAGTGACTAGCATGCATGCATTAGAACAAAGTGATTTAAAATCACTAAGTTTCATGAACTAAAGGTAGTGTTTGTTCCATGAGACAGTCAGGAGGGATGGCTAAACACGAAGACGGTGCTCACAATGCCTTCTTTATTCATCAGGGAATATTCTGTATATTCCTTAGATGTATGGTGCTCTCTCGTTGAAAGACTTGTCCTCGTATAAACTTCTGGTGGCTCATAGCTTGACAAGAAAGCTGAGGATATCAAGCAGGAATTGCTTTTCAAGTACAAGCTACCCTTTAGTATGTGTCCTCTATGTGCCATAAAACCACCTAAATGACGGAAGCTACTGCACCTACTAGAGCCTGTCAATTAGTGAAGGGAGGAATGCCCCTCGGTGATGCTCAAAGAGCTGACACCACACTCAGAGCATTATGCATAGTTCTCTCCATGGAAATTCAGTGGGACCCTCACCCCAGGTTGATGTAGAAGGTGAGTCTGAGGACACCACAGACACAGATGCAGGAACACAGACGACACAAACTTTTCATCTTCCTGCATCTCTGTGTGGTGTCAGCAGACTCAGCTTCTATCTCAGGCTGGCGTGGAGGTCCCGATGGGTCTCCGTGGAGAGAACTATGGCTGATGCTGTGAGTGAGGTGTCAGTTCCGTTAGCACCACCAAGGGGGGTTCTTCCCTGGCCCTGGGTTTATACACCTCTGTTGTCTGAGTCCAGCTGCACTTACACTGCTGACCGCTGGCTAGCTCGTTCACTGGCCCTGCTGTGCTGAGCCGCACTGCTGAGTCACTCAGAGCCTCTCCTGTAGACTTAGCGAGCTTACACCAAATGTCCAGAGAACCGGCCTAAGTGACAAGAGGAAGCAACCCTAAGAGACTGTGCCTTTCGCCCAGTGAGGATATGGTCCCCTTTCCCAACCACCATTCTGCTTTAAAGGCTGAAGAGGTACCTAAGAGTCATGAATGCAAAGACATTCCCGAGAAAAACTGCTACAAGGAGAGGAAGCCTCCTGACAGAGACCAGCTGTCAATCACCGTCTGCACCTGCTCCTGCAACACACAATTGTGTGTCCCCAGCACCCGCTGGAGGTCATGGAGCCCCCGGAGCGTGGCTGGTGTC
>NW_011494416.1:11465-13950 GCF_000754665.1 Bison bison bison | reverse complement strand
TTCTTTTAGGATGGACTGGGTGGATCCCCTTGCAGGTCAAGAAATTCTCAAGAGTCTTCTCCAACACCACAGTTCAGAAGCATCATTTCTTCGGGGCTCAGATTTCTTTGAAGTCCAACTCTCACATCCATACATGACTGCTGGAAGCACTGTAGCCTTGACTAGATGGACCTTGTTGGCAAAGTAATGTCTGTGCTTTTCAATATGGTGTCTAGATGGGTCATAACTTTTCTTCCAAGGAGTAAGCGTCTTTTTATTTCATGGATGCAGTCACCATCTGCAGTGATTTTGGAGCCCCCCAAAATAAAATCTCTCACTTCTTCCACTGTTTCCCCATCTATTTGCCATGAAGTGATGGGACCGCATACCATGACCTTAGTTTTCTGAATGTTGAGTTTTAAGCCAACTTTTTCACTCTCCTCTTTCACTTTCATCAAAAGGCTTTTTAGTTCTTCTTCACTTTCTGCCATAAGGGTGGTGTCATCTGCATAGCTGATGTTATTGATATTTCCCCTGGAAATCTTGATTCCAGTTTGTGCTTCATCCAGCCCAGCGTTTCTCATGATGTCCTCTGTATATAAGTTAAATAAGCAGGGTGACAATGTAGAGCCTTGACATACTCCTTTTCCTATTTGGAACCACTCTGTTCCATCCAGTTCTAACTGTTGCTTTCTGACCTGCATACAGATTTCTCAAGAGGCAGGTCAGGGGGTCTGGTATTGCCATCTCTTTCAGAATTTTCCACAGTTTATTGTGATCCACACAGTGAAAGGCTTTGGCATAGTCAATAAAGCAGAAATAGTTGTTTTTCTGAAACTCTCTTGCATTTTCGATGATCCAGCAGATGTTGGCAATTTGATCTTTGTTTCCTCTGCCTTTTCTAAAACCAACTTGAAGATCTGAAAGTTCTCAGTTCACATATTGTCCAAGCCTACTTGGAGAATTTTGAGCGTTACTTTGCTAGTGTTTGAGATGAATGCAATTGTGTGGTAGTTTGAGCATTCTTTGGCATTGCCTTTCTTAGGGATTGCAATGAAAACTGCCTTTTCCAGTCCTGTGGCCCCTGCTGAATTTTCCAAATTTGCTGTCATATTGAGTGCAAACTTTCACAGCATCATCTTTTAGGATTTGAATTAGCTCAACTGGAATTCCATCAACTCCTCTAGCTTTGTTCATAGTGATGTTTCCTAAGGCCCACTTGACTTCACATTCCAGGATGTCTGACTCATGGTGATTGATCACACTATCATGATTATCTGGGTCATGAAGATCTTTTTTCGTACAGTTCTTTGTATTCTTGCCACATCTTCTTAATATTTCTGCTTCTGTTAGGTCCATAACATTTCTGACCCGTATTGAGCCCATCTTTGCATGAAATGTTACCTTGGTATCACTAATTTTGTTGAACAGATCGCTAGTCTTTCCCATTCTATTGTTCTCCTCTAATTCTTTGCATTGATTGCTAGAAAGGCTTTCTTATCCCTCCTTGCTATTCTTTGAAACTCTGCATTCAAATGGGTATATCTTTACTTTTCTCCTATGCTTTTCCTGTCTCTTCTTTTAACAGCTATTTCTAAGCCCTCCTCAGACAGCCATTTTGCTTTTTTGCATTTATTTTCCTTGGGGATGGTGTTGTTCCCTGTCTCCTCTACATTGTCAGAAACCTCCATCCATTGGTCATCAGGCACTCTATCAGATCTAGTCCCTTATATCTATTTCTCACTTCCACTGTATAAATCATACGGGATTTAATTTAGGTCATACCTGAATGGTCTAGTGGTTTTCCCTAGTTTCTTCAATTTAAGTCTGAATTTGGCATTAAGGAGTTCCTGATCTGAGCCACAGTCAGCTCCTGGTCTTGTTTTTGCTGAATCTAAAGAGCTTCTCATTCTTTGGCTGCAAAGAATATAATCAATCTGATTTCGGTGTTGACCATCTTGTGATGTCCATGTGTAGAGTCTTCTCTTGTGTTGTTGGAAGAGGGTTTTTCTATGACAAGGGCATTCTCTTGGCAGAACTCTATTAGTCTTTGCCCTGCTTCATTCCGTATTCCAAGGCCAAATTTGCCTGTTACTCCAGGTGTTTCTTGACTTCCTACTTTTGAATTCCAGTCCCCTGTAATGAAAAGGACATCTTCTTTGGATGTTAATTCTAGAAGGTCCTGTAGGTCTTCATACAATTGTTCCACTTTAGCTTCTTCAGCATTACTGGTCGGGGCATAGACTTGGATTACCATGATATCGAATGGTTTGCCTTGGAAATGGACAGAGATCATTCTGTCATTTTTGACACTGCATCCACGTACTGCATTTCAGAATCTTTTGTTGACTATGATGGCTACTCGATTTCTCCTAGGGGATTCCTGCCTGCAGTAGTAGATATAATGGTCATCTGAGTTAAATCCACCCATTCCAGTCCATCTTAGTTGGCTGATTCCAAAATGTCGATGTTCACTCTTGTCATCTCCTGTTTGACCACTTAGGAA
>NW_011494416.1:10381-11365 GCF_000754665.1 Bison bison bison | reverse complement strand
CGTCAGATACCCAAGAGTAGGAGAGGGATACTGCCCATGTTGATCAGGCAGGAGAGAAGGGGTCTGAGGCCAGTAGTGAGGGCTCCAAGCCTGGTCTCCAGCCGTGGGTACCAGAGCCTCAGCGCCCTGCCTCCTGGATGTTGTCTGGCTGTGGTCTCTGCACACTAGCTCCCCTCCTCAAAGAGGCCTCATATCTTAGCTCTGCCAGGTCCCTGGGGGTCACATGTGGGTAGGGGCTACATGCATTGTTGAGGTTGAACACTCATTACTCAGGGGATCTGGGTCCGGGCTCTGAGCATCACCAGCGTTTTCAGTATTGGCCCGTCCACGTAATACTCCCTCCTGGGCTGCAGTGCCCTGGTCCAGTCCCTTCATTTAGCCATGAGATATGACCCCTCCGTAGGACTGCAGTAGACAAGAATTTCTGTTCACGTCCCACAAGAAGCTGGGGGAAGAGCTCTTCTATGGAGGGTCTGCCTGATTAACCTTCTGGTTAGATGTTAACATTTTTCAGGGTTTGCCTTCCCCTCGTTCGTCAGGTGTCCTGAAGGGATAAATATGAACACTCACCTTGAAGATCTGGATGTTTCTGGAGTTATTTCCCACAAACCATGGACTGTGACCCCAGGATCTCTCATCCTCACAGTGGTTATTGCTGGACCTGCAGGAATTGGTAGTAATTACCTTGAAGGTGCTCCTCCTGAAGCTTTGCTTCCATGGGCTGATCTCACCTGGACTGTGGATTGCCCACCTCTCTGGTTTTGTGCTGGGGGACTCCCCTGTAATGTTAGGACTCTGTTAGGTCCAGAGAAAGTTTTGGTGTTGAGAATTTCCTTGCTTTAATGATGGAGATGACAGTTTCCACACAGACTACCTCTTGATGCAGGAACCAGCAGGTACCAGCTGAGGTTGTCTTTGACCTGGGAGGCGAAGGAGAAATCGAATGTCACTAAGAGTCAGAGGAGCCTGGACAGACTTGACCAA
>NW_011494416.1:1766-10281 GCF_000754665.1 Bison bison bison | reverse complement strand
ACTGAGGAGTGGGCTAGAAAAGTATTTACCAATTATTTGAATATTTATGTTTTTACAAATATCTTCAAGTACATTCACATATCAGCTTTGCACTTCTGAGCTTTTACTACTCGCTGAATTTATAGACTAAATTTTTTGGTTATTTAAAGTTATGACCAACCTAGATAGCATATTAAAAAGCAGAGACATTACTTTGCCAACAAAGGTCCATGTAGTCAAGGCTATGGTTTTTCCAGTGGTCATGTATGGATGTGAGAGTTGGACCATAAAGAAAGGTGAGTGCTGAAGAATTGATGCTTTTGAACTGTGGTGTTGGAGAAGACTCTTGAGAGTCCCTTGGACCGTGAGGAGATCCATCCAGTCCATTCTAAAGGAGATCAGTCCTGGGTGTTCATCGTAAGGACTGATGCTAAAGCTGAAACTCCAATACTTTGGCCACCTCATGCAAAGAGTTGGCTCATTGGAAAAATCTCTGATGCTGGGAGGGCTTGGGGACAGGAGGAGAAGGGGATGACAGAGGATGAGATGGCTGGATGGCATCACTGACTCGATGGACATGAGTTTGAGTAATCTCCGGGAGTTGAGAACAACAGGGAGGCGATGCGTGTTATGTTTCATGGGGTCGCAAAGAGTCGGACAGGACCGAGCGACTGAACTGAACCGTATTGTTAGGATAGAATTGTTTGCGTTGTTTCCTTTTATCTTCATTTCTATTTCATCTATTATTTATCTGTCTACCAAATGCAGAACTAGCCAGCTACCGTTCACCCCTTAAGATACAGCATAACTCGTGTCCAGACATTTACAAGTGTCCTCTGGGGAAAAAGTCAGTCCAGTGATCTATGACATTAATTGCCAACTTCAAATACTACTCACTATTCAAATGAAAGACACAGAGTCTAACAGGGCTGGGGAGAATTTCAGCCTGAGAGGATTTGGAAATCCATCTGAAGGTGAAAACAGACTCGAAGTTAAGTAGAAGAATTAATAATTAAAAAGTTGACAGCAAGTAACAGAAGGTAGTGACCTAGTATGTCCCCTGAGGAAATATTTCTGTGCAGCCTGTCCTAAGACAGATGGGGAAAGACAGACCAGCCTGACTCCATGAAATCACGTCCCAGGTTCAGAAACAGGAAAGCTCTCTGGGGTGACAGTCGAAGGAGCTTGCAGGGGAGGGAATGTTCCAGTGGAGAGACCCCAGCTTCTGAGAGAAAACCCCATCATGACATTTTCTCTCCTGCCTTGAAAAGTGTCCTCTTGTTTCCTGATGAAGGCGGGTGTCCCCTGGTGCTTGGAGCAGCCCTGAAGGCAGGGTTACGAGGCTTGGGTCTGACTTCTCCCTGGACCTCCTGGGACAGCAACACAGGGTTGTGTCCTAGGTCCTCATGGAGCTAGATGAACGTGTCCTGGGTGGAGAGTGGTTTCTGGAGAGACATGCTCTATGCTGTGCTGTTCCCGGGACCAAAGCACCCCATCACTGCAGCTCTGAGTCTTAAGACTGAGGGCTCCAGTCCCAGCAGCTCTGTGTGATGCAGAATCCACAGACAGACCAGGTGAGGAGAGGGCCTCCAATGGTCCTGGTTCGACTCCCGCCCCAGCACCTGGGACAGGACACCTGGGGAGGAGAAAGCATGAGACCTCTTCACAGAGGTCACTACATCACTCACCTTCCTCAGACCCGGGAGATGCTCACAGCTCAGAGATGCCAGCAGGACGGGGAGGGACCAGACAGATCATCTTCCTTTGGATTAAAGCTGACTTTCAGAGGACTAGGTGAATGAATATAAGAACACTGACTCCCAAGGTGACAAGGATGCCTTTACCACATTTTACTCTGGCTTCCTGAAATTTGTTTCTCAATGAGGTCTTGACCTGTGGGTTTCTGTGTCCACCCTTTCCTAGTTTTATCAAGACACCTAAGTCAGACTAGTGAGCACGCTTACTCTGATCACCCTCAATGTTGGGGTCATTTCATTAAACCTGCTGTCTCCCAGGTGCTTCTGATCTCCCTGATGTCTATTGATCAAGAATCCTTGGGAGACAGTCTAGCCAGGACCCCCTGAACTTGAAGTCTCCTCATGGTCATTGTCCGTCCAGTCAATCTCCTTCTTGTCCATAAATCTCCATTTTACCATCTGTATTTGGAACTCAACTAAGTTTCCAAGGCTACCTTAAATAACAGAGATTGAGATCTGAATCCCATCTTAAAAAATGGTATTTATATCTGAGGCATCAATGTCAAGCTCACATGCCCAGAAGTACCATTCTTGCCTGAATGAACCTTTCTGAGAGAGATATTTTCTACTGAAAGTTAGCTTGCAGCAATGGGTGCTTAGAAACACTAGCCTGTGCGTGAGGACTACACACGGGGTCATTTTCAAGAGGGAAACTGTCAACTTAGGAGCACAAAATGTGAAAATACCTCAGTAAAGTGAACACGAAGGAGACTGATTTACATGATTGGATGAAACATGAGGGAATGGGCTTGACTGCCCTCAAGTAGAAACATGCGTGTGTTTGATGATTTAAAGGCAGTCCACATTGTAAATGTCCATTAATGACCGTGAAACGATGGTATATGTTTTATGATGCTAATAGTAGCTAAAAAGTAGGTGAACTTGCAAATGCGGAATCTGAATAACGAGGAAGTCTGTATACGCAGTATTGGGGCTCTCTGTGCTAGCACCTATAACACTGGTCACGGCAGAATTCTACCTGTTTTTGCAGTTTCACTGAAGAAGGAGAGTGAGTCTCTTCCTTCCACATGTAAAAAACAACAAACATTGTAGCAACTGAAAATCTCCTGTGTCTTCTCAGAACCTTCATAGATTTCAAGATTCAGACTCACCAGGAAAATGGTGATGGGCCTCAGGGCTATGCTGAGATCCTTTGAGAAGACAAGTAAACCAAAAAATTGTCCTTAATTCTAGAGTATTAAATGTGTATGTATGAAATCCATTTTACTTCAACAGGAAATTAAAACTGCAAAAACATATGCATATTCCCACAGTATGCCGAGCGTGACATAAAGCACAGCAGTGAGACGTTAGGACACAGAGGAGGGTCTCTGGTGGACTCCTGGGCAGGAAGAGGAAAGCACAGGCTCTCCTGAGCATCCCCTCCAAGCCCAGGGCACCTGCTCCTGGGCTCAGCCCTGTGCTCGGTGTGTCCCACAAGCCCCCTGGTGGTCATTGGGCCCCCGGAGGGTGGCCTGTGTCTGGGCTCGCACTTCCATCCCCTCACTGTGTCTCTTGCACAGTAATACACAGCTGTGTCCACAGTGGTCACGGAGCTCAGCTGCAGGGAGGACTGGTTCTTAGACGTGCCCCTGGAGATGGACGTGTGGCTCTCGATGGAGGGGCTGTGGTAAGTGTCACCATTATAATATATGCTTCCCATCCACTCTAGCCCCTTCGCTGGGGCCTGGTGGATCCAGCTCCCACCATAACCACGTGATGGAGTAACCAGAGACAGCACATGTGAGGGAGACGATCTGCGAGGGCTTCACCAGGTCTGGGCCCGACTCCTGCACCTTCACCTGGGACAGGACACCCGGGGACAAGAAGATTCAAGCCCAGTCAGTCACCTGCTGTCACAATCACCCCCACAGATGCGTGTCTGATGCCTGACCTTTCCCTTGGGGAACTGCCACCAGTCAGAGGAGAAGACTGCAGAGTCTCATCTTCTACACAACAGCTTGGCCTTTACTGAGACCTTCATCCTGTATGAGCAGACAGTGGTGAGCTCCCATAGCCCAGGGGTGGATTTTTCCTTGGAGCTTGAGGATGAATTTGCATTGAGGAGCTCTGTTCCTGTGAGTCCAGAGAGGCTGTGGTCACACTCACCCTGGTCATCCCAGGATCTCCATGGGTGCCTTCTGAATTTACATGGTTGGCAAGCAAGGGTGGTAAAGCAGTGTGTCTATCAGATGGCTTGGAACGAGATCCCAGGGCAGGTCCCCCTTTCTGAGGCCAGAGTCTCTGTCCTAATGGCCCCCACCTCCTGACCCTTGCCCATCTCAGCTCAGCCCCTCGTCCTCTCAGTCCTTGGGTCTTTCCTCAGGGCTGAGCCCAGCACAGCTCCTGCTTCCTTTCTCTGTGCCAGTGACGGTCACTGTGATGGGAGAGAGGACAGATGGTGGTGGGCTCCACGTTGACCCACGGACAAATCCACCTGAGGACCTCTGTATTTCCCCTTATGAATGATCCAGACATAAGCTCAGAATGGGGTGTGGACTTGAGAGACGTTGAGGCGAGATGGTATCACCCTGACTGCCCTCACCTGGAATGTGTGTGTGTTGAGTGACTCAGTGAACTGGCCAAATTCTCAATGTCTATATAAGGACACAAGGTAACAGTGTTTATGTTAAGACGCTAATAAAAGCTAGCATGTAGGTGAATTTGCAGTACAGAACCTGTGAATGATGAGAAACATTGCATATGCAGCACTGGGGACCCCTGACACTGGAGCCTTAGACACTGCTTGCTCCAGATTCTACTGTGCAGTTTGACAGATAGAAGGAGGTTGAGTCTCTTCCTTCTTCGTGGACAAAAACAAAACAAAGATTAAAAATGTTTAAATATCTTAGGCTTCCTTTCAGGATAGTTAATAGTTGAAAATAACATGAGAGGCAAATGTTTTTACTGAGTTCCTTTGAAAGAAGAGAAATGAAGGTGAAAATTTTAGCTGTTTAGTATTATATGTGTGTGTGTGTGTTTTTGCATAAAGCTATCCTTGCTTCAAGGAAAAATTAAAATATATATAAACACAGTTTTCTGAGAGCGACATAAAGCACAAGGAATTACCAGGACACAGAAGAGGGTTTGAGGTGCAGCTCCTGGGCAGGAGGAGGAAAGAGAAGCTCTGAGGAGAATCCCCCCCAGGCCCCCCACCGCCCAACGCCTCTTCTGCACCTGCTCCAGGGCTCAGCTCTGTACTGAGTCCTGAGCGCCCCCTGGTGGTCACGGGCCCCTATGCAGGGAGGTTTTTGTCTGGACTCACACAGACTTCCCCTCACTGTGTCTCTTGCACAGTAGTATGTGGCCGTGTCCTCAGGTGTCAGGCTGCTCAGTGACAGGAAGACTTGGCTCTTGGAGTTGTCCTTGGTGATGCTGAGCCGGGATTTCAGGCCTGGGTTATAGCCTGTGCTTCCACCATAATATATGACACCCAGCCACTCCAGCGCCTTTCCTGGAGCCTGGCGGACCCAGCCTACACTATTGTCGCTTAATGAGAATCCAGAGACCGTGCAGGTGAGGGAGAGGGTCTGTGAGGGCTTCACCAGGCTGGGGCCCGACTCCCGCAGCTGCACCTGGGACAGGACCCCTGTGGAGAGAGAGAAGCACGGTGACCCGTGGGCTCAGAGGCAGCTTCCCCACGTGCCCATGTCTGACCCAGAGACACTCACCTCTGGGGGCTGACAGCACAAAGAGGAGGGTCCACAGTGGGTTCATCTTGGAGCAGATGAGAGTCACCACTCCCTCAAGTCTCTTCAAGCCTCAGGAGGAGCCTGAATTTAAGGGAGCTGGTGCTGTGTTTCTACCCTGTGACCTGAGTGGGTATTTGCATACGGGAGGGACCTCTGTATAAAAAGCAGAAAGCAGTGAACAGAGGTCCTGTCTATGGGGCTCCCCCTGTGAGGGGTGCTGACTGTGTCCTCAGAGAACTCAGCCCTTCCTGGGGTCCCCCTCCCTATACCAGGAAGACGATTGAGGAATGAAATGATGAAGAAGGGCTGGTCAGGAAAAAAGATGCTTTCAGGGAAAGTGGCAGATTTGGGGAAGAGACTTTAATCCCACGAATGTGTTTTCTGTTACTCAACAAATGCCCACCACACATTCAGGTACCAGCCATTTGTTAGACACAGACTCTTATTTTTTTTTCTTTTCTGATTAGTTGATGTTTACTTACTCCATATACAAACATCAGAGAAAAATATACAAGTAATAATCACATTGAATTCAAATGGAGTTGAGTACAATTTAATGTCTATCAGAATTACTAAAGCATTTATATTTTCCTTTGCTTTCTTGACTGTTTTTTCATCTTGAACAGCTTAAATAACCTCAAGAATCACTCTAGAGGTGGTTTGTTCAGAGTAAATAAATGCGATATTAATTCTGTGGACACAGTAGACATTTGTGCTGAGATGCTCGTCTTTCCAGCACGGGTGACTTGCCCAGTGGGCTGCATTTTCCTGTGCACAACTGAGTGTCTGCAGGAACTCGTGAACCTCAGCATCTCCTCCCTGAGGGTGGACACTGAGGACCCCAAGTCTGCTGAGGACTGAAGACACACAGCTCCTGGGAGCTCCTTAGGGCTCCGCTCCCCCGTCTCCCTGTGGCCCTGAGGCTGTGGCCTCACACCTGCATTTCTGTGTGTGAGGATGTAGACTGGGGCTGACGACAGTCACAGCATGTGTGGATTTACAGCGGGTTTGCCCGGGGTGGGGAGAGCTGTCATCAGTGTCATCAGTGGTGTTATCCCTCCTGGAGCAAAAAAGACCAGTGTGTGTCCCCACTCTGACTGATGCCCTGTCCATGGGACCCTGGTCTTCTCCTGCCCTGAGATGTCACCCCTTCGGGTCTGGTGCAGGTCAGCTCTTCCTCGGCACAGGGATCTCACCTGTGCACTGACTGAGTTAGAACCTACTGTCTATGCAAAGCCCTTCCCGGTCTGGCTTTGGCCACAGCAGTTCTGCACAAGTGTGTCTTCTATGCCAGATCCAGTTTCCCGACACCTGAATGTGCTTAACAGCTTTGTCCATCATCAAAGCCAGTGGAGTCTTGTGGTGCATCGCCTAACAGGCTTTCCTCTCTCCTGCACTTTCTCTGATCTTGTGATCCCATTGGACCACCTGTAAAACCCAAATATGCTTCTCATCTCACGGGACTGGAAGGCTGCAGACCACATCCCCCAATCCACTGCCAGTTGATTTCTATGGCGTTTAGTTTATGGCATCAGAAGTGGGATCCAGAGAATCCCCAACAACTCCTAAGCCATGAGCAATTAGATGCTGGTACCCACTCTGACCTGTTACTTCAGTGCTCTCTGGATGAGTGTGGTTGTAGCTTTGTGTGGAGTCTTTAGGGTTTTCTATCTACAGTGTTCTGTAGATAATGAGAATTTTGCCTCTTGTGGTAAAGAATCCACTTGCAATGTAGGAGACCTGGGTTGACTCCCCGGGTGTAAGATTCCCTGGAATAGGAAAGCAACCTACTCCAGGATTCTTGCCTAGAAAGGACAAAGAAGACTGGCACACCACAGTTCATGGGGGACACACCCACACTTTTACACACACACACACTCTTGTCACACACACACACCTGTCACACACACACACACCTGTTACACACACATACTTGTTATACACAACTGACACACACACACCCCTTTACACACACACACACCTTTTACACACACACACTAACCTGTCACAGACACCTGTCTCACACACACATGTGTTACACACAAACACCTGTCTCACACACACCTGTCATACAAATAAAGACACAGCTGTTACACACACACACACTCCTGTCACATAAAAACATACCTGTCACACAGACATACAGACACACATTCACACATACTACACAACTGCAACACACACATATACCTGTCTCACACACACACACATACCTGTCGCACACACACATACTGGTTACACACACTCCTGTCACACACACACCTCTTAACACAAACACAACCCCTGTCACACACACACACCTGTCACAGACACTCACCCCTTCACACACACATACCTGTCACACACACACACCTGATACTCACACTCAGACCCCTTCACACACACAACATACCTGTCAACACACACCTGTCACAGACACACACCTGTCACACTGACATACACACACACCTGTACATACACACCTGTTACTCACGTGAAGACCCCTTCAACACACAACACACCTGTCACACACACACACACCTGTCACACACACACACACAACTGTCACACACATACTCCTGTCACTCACAGACCTGTTACACACACACACTCTCCTGTCACACACACACACACACTCAGCTGTCACACAGACATACAGACACACACACACTTGTGAGAATCACACATACTTGTTACACACACATCTGTCACACATACACCTGTAACTCACACACACCCCTTCAGACACTCACACCTCTCACACACAGAAACACAGGTGTTACACACAGCCACTTGTCACATACATACACTTGTTCACACACACTCATACCTGTCTCTCATGCACACACACCAGTCACACATTCACACACACACCTGTCACACAGACACCCAGACACACACAGTCACATACACAACACACCTGTCATACACACACACACCTGTCACACACACACACACACCTGTTACACACACATACTTGTTATACACAACTGTCACACACCCCTTTATACACAACCTTTTAGAGACACACACTAACCTGTCACAGACACCTCTCTCACACACACATGTGTTACACACACACACCTGTCATACACACACCTGTCATAC
>NW_011494416.1:0-1666 GCF_000754665.1 Bison bison bison | reverse complement strand
AAAAAATAGAAAAGACATAAAGCTAATACTACAGAGATACAGAAAATCATACGACATTATTACAAAGAGTTGTATGCCAACAAATTGGACAATCTAGAAGAAATGGACAAATTCCTAAACTATAAAACCTGCAGGACTGAATCAAGATGGAGGAGACAACATCAAGACACTGATCGTTTGTGTGAAAATTGAATTTCGTCAGAGTAATTTTAAAATCTTCCAAGGAGCAACAGTCTCGGAACAGAAAGTTTCTCTAGGGACTTCTATAAAACATATCTTTGATGAATTTAATGCAAAACTTCTCAAAGCCTATTAGCAAATCAAATTCAACAATGAAGAGAAAGGATCATGCACCATCCTCAATTGTCTTTTACATGAGGGTCATGGCAATGGTTCAAGATCCCAGAAGTGGGAAATAGGCTGGTGAAAGTGCTCAGCTTCAAATATGCACCACCTCCCACAAAAAGGAATGGAAAATAAGGGGGCAGATCAACAGGCCCAGACGGTGGAAGAGGAGCCAAAGAAGATTATTCCCAGACCTTGGACTTAGCAGGGTTTGCATGCATGGATTTAAACACTGTCGGGGCCAGTGGGGCCTCCCTGGTGGCTCAGCAGTGAAGAATCTGCTTGCACTGAAAGAAATGCAGGAAAAAAAAAAAAGAAATGCAGGAGACTTGGGTTCAGTCCCTGGGTCGGGAAGATCCCCTGGAGGAGGAAATACCAACCCACTCCAGTATTCTCGGCCTGGAGAACCCCATGGACAGAGGCTCTTGGCAGGCTGTAGTTCATAGGGTAGCAAAGAGTCAGACACAACTGTACCACTGAGCACTCGTGCACACTGGGACCAGGGGTCCTTTCTGACTTACATTTATCCTTTTTACGGAATGAAACTCCTTGTAGCTGAGATATGCCTGTCTTCGTGTTGTATTTTAGAACACAAATCCTCACGCATAGCTGAGTTAGAGGACTAGATTTGGGACTTGGGGTTGATGGTATTTAGACCAACTTTGCTCTACAATCTTTATTATAATTGCCATTATAATTTAGTGTCAATTCTTAGGTGGACATTTGGGAGGTTTTCTGGGATTTGCTAAGTGTAATGGGCCTGTGGGAAGGATGTATTTGCAGGGCTGAAGGTGGAATGTGTTTGTCTGAATCATTCATTGAGTCTCTGAATGTCATCTCACATGGCATTAGGGAGATTGCAAAATGTGACTAATTGAGAGGTCTGCTTTTCCTGGATTATCCTGTGGCTCCAGTTGAAACCACAAATGTGTTCATCAGAGGGAAGCCAAGGGCATCTGACCCTGGGGGAAGTGACCAGTGATGGAAGGTGCTTTGCTGGGCTGTGCAGATGAAGGAAGTGGCTGAGAGCCAGGGATACGGGCAGTGAAGCTCTAGACTGGACACGGCAAAGAAGCAGATTGTCCCTGACTTTATCCTTTCAGAGTGCACAACAGGAGCTCAGGTGGGCTGGTCTGTAAGCAAGCCTTTATTTCCAAGAGTCCTAGAGGCTGTAAGCCCCACGTCAGGACACCAGTGAGGCTGCCTTCTGGTGAGGCCCCCTTACTGGTTCACATCTGGCACCTTCCTGCTGGGTCCTTACCTGGTGGACAGGACTAGTATGTCCTCTGGGGATTCTTAGAAAGACTCCAACCCAAATCAT
>NW_011494415.1:21522-21932 GCF_000754665.1 Bison bison bison | reverse complement strand
ACACCACAGTTCAAAAGCATCAGTTCTTCAGCGCTCAGCTTTCTTCACAGTCCAACTCTCACATCCATGGGTTAGGGGGACAATTTCACATTACTTTCATCACTCCTCCCTGCAAAGCACACAGCTGGGCTTCAGGAGAAACATTCTTGACCTGTGATTTCTCCACAGAGGAAAGTGAGGGCCTGTGAGTGAGTATCTGCCCTCCAGCTTTGGGAGAACCTACAGAAAAGCCTCACCCCTTTCTCACCTCACCCAGAATACTTAGGTGTGCTGCTTAGCTGGGGAGTGGGGAGCACCTGGGAACAGCAGCCAGGTCTCCAGGAGGGCATTAAAATGGACACGTTTCCTACTACTGGGGCACCAGCTCCATCAGGACTACCCACCAATGGCTGGGGATGCCTTGCCTGCCA
>NW_011494415.1:16154-17952 GCF_000754665.1 Bison bison bison | reverse complement strand
TCGTCCCAGTGCACTTGCCTGTTAACTGTGACTGTAGTTAACAATACTGTACTTTTCATTTGAAAGTTACTTGGAGTGCAGACCTTAAATAACTGACCATAATAACAACAAGACAAAAACCCTGGTAATTATGTGCAGTGAAAAATGTGTTCACTAACCTTATCAGTGTTATCACTTCAAAATATATACATATATCAAATCATTATATTAGACACCTCAAACTCACACATAACTTAAAAGCAGTGAGTGACTCAGCCTTAGAGAAATTTCCTCCAGAGTATGAGTATGAGTCAATTCTACTGGCATGCTTCTGCTGCCTTGGCTGTCGCTGGCTCAGAGTCTATATTCTATTATTTTTCTTCCAAACTCCACTACAATGTTGTTTCCCCAAGCCAATGACATTGACATTTCCCCAATGAAAGGTTCTTTCCACAAGACATTTCCCCTTAACTTCTGTGAGTTTCCAGAATTATCTTCCTCTGCCAAAACCACTTTGATTACTTGGAATTTTCTGGTTACCTCTGTGAGAATAAAGCCAAGAAAGCCTCAATATTGCCTGTGTCTTCTAGAGAAATAGTGCAAATAGAAGATTCACCCTAAAGAACCTGTCGTAAGAAACGGTCCCTGGGCAACCAAAACTACCTCATTTCCAGAGGTAGAAGCCCCTCTCCTGTGATTTGGATTCTCTGGCCCTGTGGATTACAAAGAATAAATTAACCTCTGTTCCATATCTCATACCTTTAGAAATTTACACAGCTATGGTGAAGAATATCTACTCAATATATTAAATGTATATTTATTAAAATGTGTGGGTTTTATGTGTGTTAAACTTCTTGCATTGCAGGCAGATTATTTACCATCTGAGCCACCAGGGAAGCCCAGGTAATACACAAAGTTTGGAAGAATTTTTTATGTGACATTCTTAATTCATCAAAGACTAACTTCCACTTTTCTTCTGGATTTAGAAAGCAATTATTGCTTGTTATAAATTCTCTGGTGGCTCAAACAGTAAAGAATCCGCCTGCAATGAGGGAGACCTGGATTTGATCCCTGGGTCAGGAAGATCCCCTGGAGAAGGGAATGGCAACCCACTCCAGTATTCTTGCCTGGAAAAATCCCATGAACAGAGGAACCTGGCAGGCTACAGTCCATGGGGTCGCAAAGAGTCAGACATGACCGATTGACTAACACTACTATAAAGAATTGTGGAGAGCACTGGTGTTCTTTACTTATAAGTAATCTCACTCAGGCCTCCTATTTTAGTGCCCGCCACAAAACTTCAACCCATACATACACAGGCACTCGCAAGAGCAACACCATCTTTCTCAACTATTCAAAGATAACTGGTCCTTCTTTTGTAAACTCTTCCACAGCACCCATTGTGACACCTTTCGCACTAAACCTAGGTTTCTTCTTTGTCTAGTCTGTAACACAAGCTTTGATTCTTCCTTACACTTCTCACCTTCTGAAATTTTGCTGACATCACTATGTGCTGTGATCTCCTTATCTATTCTTTTTGTGATTGCAGGTTTATACCCTTTCTGATTTCTTTACTATCTTAGAGATAAATGTGTATTATTAATCTACTATGTTTATACAAATTTCAGAGAAAACATTTTATTGCACAACATTTTGTATTGTTTAAAGTATACTTTGACAAGCATTTTATTTATAGAAATTTAAAAATAAAATTTGCATTTAAACCAATCTAATAAAAAATTAGCTAGATTTAAGCCAACAATGCATAACTAATATATACTAGATTTAAACCAACAGTGCATAGCAAAAATATATTAAT
>NW_011494415.1:15462-16054 GCF_000754665.1 Bison bison bison | reverse complement strand
CTGGAAAAAGATTTTCCATGCAAATAGGGACCAAAAGAAAGCAGGAGTAGCAATACTTATATCAGATAAAATAGACTTCAAAACAAAGGCTGTGAAAAGAGACAAAGACGGTCACTACATAATGATCAAAGGATCAATCCAAGAAGAAGATATAACAATTATAAATATATATGCACCCAACACGGGAGCACAGCAATATGTAAGACAAATGCTAACAATATGAAAGGAGAAATTAACAATAACACAATAATAGTGGGAGACTTTAATACCCCACTCACACCTATGGGTAGATCAACTAAACAGAAAATTAACAAGGAAACACAAACTTTAAATGATACAATAGACCAGTTAGACCTAATTGATATCTATAGGACATTTCATCCCAAAACAATGAATTTCACTTTTTTCTCAAGCGCACATGAAACCTTCTCCAGGATAGATCACATCCTGGGCCATAAATCTAGCCTTGGTAAATTCAAAAAAATAGAAATCATTCCAAGCATCTTTTCTGACCACAATGCAGTAAGATTAGATCTCAATTACAGGAGAAAAACTATTAAAAATTCCAACATATGGAGGCTGAACAACACGC
>NW_011494415.1:10659-13704 GCF_000754665.1 Bison bison bison | reverse complement strand
TGGTGGGCTGCAGTTCATGGGGGTCGCAAAGAGTCGGGCACGACTGAGCGACTAACACTAACACTATAGCAGTCTTGAGATGGCACTTGGAAATCTGAACAAGTTGCTGTAACCTCTTAGGTCTGTTTTGTTGTTAGGCCTCTACCTGACAGAAGTCCTTTAACAGAACATCCCTAGCGTATGTCTGTAACTGAAAAGACACCAATTTCCGTGAGCGCGGTAAAACAGTCCTTTACATCGTCATGTATTCCATGTGAGCTAGTCATAATTCAACAAATACCAGAAAAGCGTTTGGGGTTGAACTTAGAAGAAGTAATAAAAAACCAAGTCATTACTGAGTGATTCTTTACTTTTCGACACTGTACCCTAATATGTAGAGCAGTCAACTGAGATTTATTACATCACAAAATATCTGTCCAATTCAACAAAAATGATGAATAAACAATCTTTGAGGAATCACTACTTTTTGAAAAGCACTGTTTCCTTGGTTGGTTGGTTTAGTCGCTAAGTCTTGTCCAACTCTTGGAACCACATGGACTGTAGCCTGCAAGGCTCCTCTGCCCATGGGACTCCCCGGGCAAGAATACTGGAGTGGGTTGCCATTTCCTTCTCCAATGCATGAAAGGGAAAAGTGAAAGTGAAGTCGCTCAGTCGTGTCCGACTCTGAGCGACCCCATGGACTGTAGCCTACCAGGCTCCTCCGTCCATGGGAGTTTCCAGGCAAGAGTACTGGAGTGGGTTGCCATTTCCTTCTCTAGGTGACCCCATATACCTACAAAGGACTATAATTGCAATATTATTGACAGTAATGAAACCTTTTCTCTGCATATATATGTTAAAAGTAAGGCCATGCTCTAGGAATATTATTCAACATCATGGCAAATAACAAAGCCCCCTGGCCTGTTATTCTACCTCTTGATACAGTATCCAAAGTTTATCAGCCTTGTCTCAAAATAACAGCAGCCTCAGATAAATTGGTTGAAGTGTTATCAAATCTTGCTCTAGTATCTCCATTGAATCTGATGGTACCACTTGCAGTACAAACCGCTCTGCTCTCTGAGTTATACGCTATAACTCTCTGAAAACACCCAACACTTTCATATCAGTTGTCTGAATAAATATGAAATATGATTAATTTCTCCTCCCATTTTTCAACTGTAATATATTTCTAAATAAAAGGACACTCATGATTGCACTTCTGTCATTCAAGAAGTGTCCATGTCCAGAACAGGCCTTTCGGACATTCTCATACAAAATTCTTCATTAATAAGTATTTAACCTTCAAAATTGAAAGGGACAATACCAGGCTGTTTATGCATTATTACTCCAGACCCCTTTATAAAACTCAATCCTTAGGGGAAGTATAATTAATTCAAGTAGCTGAACTTGTGCATTGCTCTTGGGCAAGTCAATTTACAAAAAAAAATTGTATTCAGTGTTAGTCAGTAGGTTTGGAATGCCATTCATAGCTTCCAAATACAATGGAGACAACAAGATATCCTAACTCTCTGATGTTTCTTAGTCTTGGTATATGTCTTCTGTACTCCAATTAAAATGAACACTAAATACATGAATTATTTTATGTCATCATGCTACTCAAAGAAATTTTGTCATAATGACAAAGTCTCTCAGCATGAAAGACTCTGCAGAGTATGGGGTAAAAATGATCGAGCAGATTATCACATTAAACATAATTTTCTGAATAAAGTCCTTATGCAAGAACCTCTTCTAGAACATAAAGGCAAATTCATGGAAAGGCTCAAAAATTCCATCTATGTTCAGAATGCCAGACCCTGATTCTGTAAAGAATGACTAGGAATGATTGGTTTGTTTGATCCATGAGGACAAAATATATCAAAGCCAAGACAGGAATCTGGTGAAGCTAAATGATCTCCATTGAACTCTTACTAAATCCTTGAGATATGGCATTAGGGAAATATTGGCTGCAACATTTAAAAAAGTATTGTAGGAAATTTTCTAGATTGGTAGATATTGGTGTCAGCTCATGCATTTCTTGGAACCCACAAAATCCCATAAAATTTGTAAAAGTCGAATATGAACTAGAATACTATACCAAGGAAATAATTGAGTATTTCCAAAAGAAATTTAAACAATTTCACATCTCCATGGGTTATGAGTATGTACTAGTAACAGTATTTTTATTCTTCACATGGGTTGAAGCAATCATTTGATAAACCACAGCACTCACCATAATTAAAAATGAACTTGATGCTGTGTTTACTACCTGTGTCGTTTCAAATTGTATCTGTATAAGGAAGCAGTTTCTCTGAGACAGTTATATAAAGTTTTGCCCTCACTCAGAAATTTTGCTACTCTTATTGTCCCTCTATCTTCTGAAGAAGTGGAAAGAACAAATGGAATATTAGAACTGAAATGAATTACAGTATCAGACACCCTTGAACTACTGTGGCCTAATACATTTTTAATTAGTCTTGGCCCCCATGTCCCTGCTTTCTTCCCTCACAAAGTCACCCGTTGTCTCACTACCAGCTTATCCCTGATATGCCCAGGTAACTCACAAGGGCCCAAACCACACGTATTCCAATCCTTCACCAACTGAACTAAATGAATAAACCCATTATAGTCAGTCCTTTCATCACAGGCATAGGTTGATTTCCTAGCCTTTCTTTTAATCAGCTTTTTCATGACAACCTGGGTGACCAGGTGCTGCCAAAATACCCAGAGAAAAACTGCCATTGAACTTGTGGAAATGACTTTAACATGTTCTATTTGTTATCAGTTCAGCAGGTGAAGTACAAGAAATTGATCCTTCATCACATGTGTACCAACTACTATAACATCAGCTCAGTTCAGTTCAGTTCATTTCATTCTCTCAGTCATGTCAGACTCTTTGCCACCCCCATGAACCACAGCACACCAGGCCTCCCTGTCCATCACCAACTCCTGGAGTTCACCCAAACCCATGTCCATTGAGTCGGTGATGTCATCCAACCATCTCATCCTCTGTTGTCCCCTTCTCTTCCTGCCCTCAATCTTTCCCAGCATCACGGTCTTTTCAAATGA
>NW_011494415.1:8757-10559 GCF_000754665.1 Bison bison bison | reverse complement strand
AGTAGTACTGGAGTGGATTGCCATTTCCTTCTCCAGGGGATCTTCCCAACCCAGGGCTCGAACCCAGGTATCCCACACTGTAGACAGATGCTCTACCGTCTGAGCCACCAGGGAAGCATATCAACTAAGTGAAGGATAAAAATCATCATGATCATCTTAATAGGTTTAGAAGAAGTATTTTATAAAATACAATTTTCATTCATAATTTTTAAAAACACTCCAAACAAAATGAATATAAAGGGAATGTACTTCAACGTAATAAAGCTATATGTGAATACCCCACAGCTAACATCATACTTGACAGTGAAAAGCTGAAAGTTTTTCTTTTTAAGATCACAAACAAGACAAGTAGGTCCACTTTCATCATTATTCAATACAGTACTAAAAGTCCTAGCAAGAGCCAATTAGGCAAGAAAAAAGAAATTAAAGGCATTCAAACTGGAAAGGAAGAGCTAAAACTGTTTGCAGATGACATGACATTACATGCCACCACAAAATAATTAAAAATAAAACTACCATATTACCCAGCGATTCCACCTCTGGGTATATATCCAAAGGAAATGAAAACTAGGATATCATAGAGGTATCTGCATTTCCGAGTTTACTGCAGCATTACTCACAATAGCCAAGATATGGAAACAATGTAAGTGTCCATCAATGAGTGAATGGATAAAAAGGATGTGATATATATATAACATGGTTATGGATATGGAAGGAAATCCTGCTATTTGTGATAAGCTGGATAGACCTTGAGTGCATTGTGCTAAGTGACTTATCAAAAAGGCCAATACTATATAATAGTGGAATCTAAAAAAAGCCAAACTCATAAAAAGAGAGTACAATGATGATTACCAAGGGTTGGGAGTCAGGGAACTGGAGAGATATTGTTTAAGAATACAAACTTGTAACTAGTAGATAAGTCCTGCAGATCTAAAGTATAGCAATTATAGCCAACAATACTTCTATAAACTTCGATGTTGCTGAGAAACTATATTTTAATTGTTCTTATCACAAAAAAGGAATGATAATTATATGACGTGATAAAGGTGTTAGCTAATCATCAAAATTCTCCAAGCCAGACTTGAGCAATATGTGAACTGTGAACTTCCAGATGTTCAAGCTGAATTTAGAAAAGGCAGACAAACCAGAGATCAAATTGCCAACATTTGCTGGATCACCAGAAAAGCAAGAGAATTCCAGAAAAGCATCTATTTTTGCTTTACTGACTATGCCAAAGCCTTTGACTGTGTGGATCACAAGAAACTGGAAAATTCTGAAAGAGGTGGGAATACCAGACCACCTGACCTGTCTCTTGAGAAACCTGTATGCAGGTCAGGAAGCAACAGTTAGAAATGGACATGGAACAACAGACTGGTTCCAAATAGGAAAAGGAGTACATCAAGGCTATACATTGTCACCCTGCTTACTTAACTTCTGTGCAGAGTACATCATGAGAAACGCTGGGCTGGAGGAAGCACAGGCTGGAATCAAGATTGCTGGGAGAAATATCAATAAACTCAGATATGCAGATGACACCACCCTTAGGGCAGAAAGTGAAGAACTAAAAAGCCTCTTGATGAAAGTGAAAGAGGAGAGTGAAAAAGTTGGCTTAAAGTTCAATGTTCAGAAAACTAAGATCATGGCATCAGGTCCCATCACTTCATGACAAATAGATGGGGAAACAGTGGCTGCCTTTATTTTTGGGGGCTCCAAAATCACTGCAGATGGTGATTGCAGCCATGAAATTAAAAGACGCTTACTCCTTGGAGGGAAAGTTATGACCAACCTGCTGCTGCTGCTGC
>NW_011494415.1:7115-8188 GCF_000754665.1 Bison bison bison | reverse complement strand
ATCAATGCAAAGAAATAGAGGAAAACAACAGAATGGGAAAGACTAGAGATCTCTTCAAGAAAATTAGAGATACCAAGGGAACATTTCATGCAAAGATGGGCTTGATGAAGGACAGAAATCGTATGGACCTAACAGAAGCAGAAGATATTAAGAAGAGGTGGCAAGAATACACAGAAGAACTGTACAAAAACGATCTTCATTGCCAGGAGCCACCAAGGGAGATCCCACCCATGACAAGGTCATGTGGAAGAGATCTGACGAGCAAGGCAGATCATAACTCAAGGGACCCCCTGGATCTGCTCGAGCATCTACCCCAAAACCAAAATCTGTCTACTGTTTATTATATTATGCCTTTCACCAACTCTTCTGACATTAACAGGGGGCTATCCCCAGCCACCTTTCTCGGGAAAAAATCAACTTAGGGCTTTAGTTAATGGGCATGATAGGAGTGTTTCAATTCAAACCTCTCTGATGGCTTTCTAGCCTGCCTGACAGGTTTATCTAAACTCTTGCAGCTATGCATGTGATTGTTCACAGCCTCCCCACCGTGAGAGACATGGGAAGCCTAAAACATTCTAAAAATATAGAGCCTTTTGAAGAGTTAAAAACTATTAGAGTAGTGCTGGTGTAAGATTTCATTATTGGGCCAGTGCTTGCTAACAAGTTCCCATATCCCTTATTCATTGTGCACCTGGGAGTGCATTGGTTAACATAGTTGGAATGTAAGAAAAACAAGTAATAGCCTTGGAATTAACCACATCAGACCTTTGAGCTAATTGGTTCTTTCTTTGTTGTGACCCACTGCACCTTTGCTCCATGAGAATGTAACTCTGTTTAGCACTTTCTGAGGCTGACATAGATTAGAAATACAAAGAAAAAACACTTCAAGGGAAAGTAGGTTTTCTGAGTAAGCAGACTTTATCAAAAAAGGGTCATAAAATGTCCACAGGCCTCCAAGGCCAGAAGATAATGCACACAACATTGTTTGCGGGAAAGGTATGCAGAAAAAATCCTGGTTTCGATAAAGACAAAACAGATGTAATGTTTGGGCTGACTCTGTATGACTTTGCATC
>NW_011494415.1:5194-6544 GCF_000754665.1 Bison bison bison | reverse complement strand
ATACTCCATAAATACTTCTGATCACTATGATGGAAGTCCTATAAGTCCAAATAACAACAGGGCTCACTAGCAAGATTCCCAGGAACTTTGCCATTATTCCTGTCTCCCTTTGGTCCCCAAAGGACTCAACTCTGAAAATTGATAATGACCCAGAATCCCTATGTTTCTGCTTACTATATTGCAAAAATAGTCTATGATACCAATCAGAATAAAAAAACTTTTCAACTCCCCCACCATCATCCCCATTCTATTTGCCATGCCATCCACAACAAGGGAGTGGGACAAAAGAAAAGAGAAAGAGGTATAACAGAGAGTAAAAGATCCAAACACAGAGAAGACTTGGAAAGAATCTTGTGGGGGCTTAAAATACCAAAGAAATGTTCAAAATTTGTTTGACAATAATTGCCTGACACTTAGACTGAATTTTTCAAAAGCTGAGAAGCTTGTTGTCTAAACTGACTGCATGCAATGTGCATGTAAGGGTGTGTAGTGTGTGTGTGCACAGTGTCTGTGTGCATGCGTGTGCATGAACTGAGGGGCATCAGTGAGCTAAGTGACAACAGTATACATACCATAGATTGTCTCCTTTTGTATAATTGAGCAGCTCAGAGACAATAATGGGACAAAGGCATCATGCCCTTTTGTGTTTTTTGAATTTTAGATCATAGAAATGGAATACCTATTTAAAAATAAATAAGACCAATATTTTTTAAAATAGCAAAGTAATACATGGATTTTCTAATACCTTCTGAAATAATACAGTAAAATAAACACTTTAGAAGGTACTGCCTTGGGGGTCCCCTGAGCTGTGACTGCCACCCCACACAGGGATTCTGCACAGGTGCAGCCCCATCTGTCTCAGTGTGCGTCTCCCACGATGCAGTAGTACACAGCGGTGTCTGTCAGGGAAGCCCGGGGCAGGCTCAGGGTGCTGAACTTCCTGTCAGGAGGAATTAACAGAGATGCCACTTCATTTTCCACATTTGTCTTATATCCTTGAATGATAAATTGTGGTCCCTGGTTGGGGAACTGTCGATACCAGAAGATATTGTCACTTGTAGCTATTGTGGTGTGGTTACAGGATATGTTCACTTCTTGTCCTTCGTATGAGTCAATGAAGATGGGCTGGGAGGTCTTAGCAAGACTCAAAGTACCTGTGGAAGTAAAAATCACAACACTAGCTCCTATTTTGAAATCAAATTGAAGGTCCAACTCAGCACCCTCCAGGTTCTTTCTCAAGTAACCCCTATTCCCACCATATACAGACACACACAATTTACTTCTCACTTGTGTTTCAGGACACATTTTTTAAAAATTATTCTGAGGAATCCCAGGGACACATGAACAGAC
>NW_011494415.1:3930-5094 GCF_000754665.1 Bison bison bison | reverse complement strand
ACAAATAGCTGTGAAAAGAAGAGAAGTGAAAAGCAAAGGAGAAATGGAAAGAGATAAGCATCTGAATGCAGAGTTCCAAAGAGTAGCAAGGAGAGATAAGAAAGCCTTCCTCAGCGATCAATGCAAAGAAATAGAGGAAAACAACAGAATGGGAAAGACTAGAGATCACTTCAATAAAATTAGAGATACCAAGGGAACATTTTATGCAAAGATGGGCTCAATAAAGGACAGAAATTGTAAGGACCTAACAGAAGCAGAAGATATTAAGAAGAGGTGGCAAGAATACACAGAACTGTACAAAAAAGATCTTCATGACCAAGATGATCACGATGGTGTGATCACTCACCTAGAGCCAGACATCCTGGAATGTGAAGTCAAGTGGGATTTAGGAAGCATCACTATGAACAAAGCCAGTGGAGGTGATGAAATTCCAGTTGAGCTATTTCAAATCCTGAAAGATGATGCTGTGAAAGTGCTGCACTCAATATGTCAGCAAATTTGGAAAACTCAGCAGTGCTCACAGGACTGGAAAAGGTCAGTTCTCATTCCAGTAACAAAGGGTAATGCCAAAGAATGTTCAAAGTACCACACAATTGCACTCATCTCACATGCCAGCAAAGTAATGCTCAAAATTCTCCAAGCCAGGCTTCACCAGTGCATCAACCATAAAACTCCAGCTGTTCATGCTGGTTTTAAGAAAAGGCAGAGGAACAAGAGATCAAATTGCAAATACCCATTGGAGCATAGAAAAAGTAAGAGAATTCCAGAAAAACATCTGCTTTATTGATTATGCTAAAGCATTTGACCTTGTAGATCACAATAGACTGTGGGAAATTCTTAAAGAGATGGGAATACCAGACCACCTGACCTGCCTCTTGAGAAATCTGTATGCAGGTCAGGAGGCAAAAGGTAGAACCGGACATGGAACAACGGACTGGTTCCAAATCGGGAAAGGAGTACATCAAGGCTGTGTGTTGTCATCCTGCTTATTAAACTTATATGCAGAGTACATCATGAGCAACACTGGGCTGGATGAAGCACAAGCTGGAATCAGTTTGCCAGGAGAAATATCAATACCCTCAGATATGCAGATGACACCACCCTTATGTCAGAAAGTGAAGAAGAACTAAAGAGGTTCTTGATGAAAGTGAAACAGGAGAGTGA
>NW_011494415.1:0-1200 GCF_000754665.1 Bison bison bison | reverse complement strand
GCGTGTACAGGGAGAGAGGCTATAGTGATGGCTCCACCCCCTATGCGTGACTCAGCAGTATCGCCTTGGTTCCATGGCTGCTCGGCTTTTCTGCACAGGCATTGCACACCACAAACTCTTCCCTCACATCCCCTTAATCTGTCTCTGTGCAGTCAACAGCAGCCCTCGCCCAGGGATTGCTCCACAATCCCTAAACTCCAGCTCCCAGCCACTGTGCCATCTGGGGTCTGAATGGCTGTGGCAAGGACCCTCTGATTTTCATTCCATGTAGGCAGCCACAGATCAGCTGTTTCACTCTCAGCCTTAAATGTTTCTTCTCTGACTCAGACAGTTGCTCCAGCGTGGGGATTGGACCCCTGCTTCAGTTCCCTCACCTGCTGAGAGCAGGTCCAGTCCTACTAACACTGCTAATTTTCCCCCTAGTTCCTTCTCCTACCGAGTTTTGTGTGGGTCTATATATTCTTTTCTGCTGATCAGATAATCCTGTCCACTCTCAGCTGGTGTTCAGCATGTACTTCTGTGTCTGAAGGTGTATTCCTGATGTTATCCATGGAGAGAGATGTACCTCATGTCCACCTACTCCTCTGCCATCTTGTTCTCTCTCCTAATTTTATTTCTTTTTTATGTCTTTACCTGACTGGTCATATTTTCTGTAATGGAAATGCCTTATTTTTGTGTTAAGATATTTCACTAAAGGTTATTATCATTAAGAAAAAGAACTAAATAAGTTAGACTAATATCTACTGACCTGTGGGAATGCACATGACTGTACTATGTGAAAAATAAAACATTTATTATATATATATGCTCAGTCGTGTCCAACTCTTTGCAGCCCTATGGACTACAGTCCACCAGGTTTCTCTGTCCGTGGGATTTTCCAGGCAAGAATACTGGAGTGGGTTGTGATTTACTACTCCGATATATATATACACACACATATACATACATACACACACACACACACACACACATCAATATTCAGTTCAGTCGCTCAGTCGTGCCCGACTCTTTGCGACCCCATGAATTGCAGCACACCAGGCCTCCCAGTCCATCACCAACTCCTGGAGTTTACTCAAATTCATGTCCATCAAGTCGGTAATGCCATCCAGCCATCTCATCCTCTGTCATCCCCTTCTCCTCCTGCCCCCAATCCCTCCCAGCATCAGGGTCTTTTCCAATGAGTCAACTCATCACATGAGG
>NW_011494414.1:19242-20016 GCF_000754665.1 Bison bison bison | reverse complement strand
CTTATTATATAATTGCCTCAAATATATTAACAGTTTTTCATCCCAATAAGATGACAGCCATCTCTAGGGAAAGGAATTGCTATGCATTTTTTGTTTTTGCTAAGAAAACACATATTTTTGTAATGAAAGATATGGAAAACAGGAACAATTCAAGGAGAAGAGGATTTTAATGAGGATTTTCAATACCCAATGCCTGAGGATTCTGGAAGGTAGTGTGATTACTGAAGCCAGTGGGGACAGGAAATGATGGGCCATGGCAGGGATTATGGTGAACTATAAAGCCCTACATAAAAGCAGCAGCTACTCTTCAGTTCCAACAGATCACTGCCCTAAGTATGGGCAAATTATTGCCAGATGATACAATTTTTTTTTTAAAAAGAACGAGAAATCCAGATTTTTTTAAAATGTGAAATCTCTTGCTTTTTAATTATTGGTGACTAAGTCAATGAAAATAAAATAAAATATTGAGGAGACCACTACTGTATGATTTCCCAAAAAGTCCACAACTGCAAGCTGAATCTGAGCTTAGGTTGCCAGTTTGTGACCTGTGCTTTAGATCTTTGTAGATAGATGGTTCTTAATTTTTTTCCAGCGTTACTGACTGAAATATAATTAACACATAAAATTATAAGATATTTAAAGTATACAGTGCAATAATTAGACATATGTATATATTGTGAAAGGATTCCTCCCATTGAGTTAACACAATCCATCATCTGACATATTCAACTTTTACTGTGTGTTGAGAACATTTGAGTTCTACTCTTGGGACTT
>NW_011494414.1:15658-16828 GCF_000754665.1 Bison bison bison | reverse complement strand
CAGGTAGGGAACACATGTACACCCATGGCACATTCATGTTGATGTATGGCAAATCCAATGCAATATTGTAAAGTAGTTAGCCTCTAATTTAAATAAATAAATAAATTTAAATAAAATAATAATAATAAAATAAAATAATCAAGGCATGAGAGTAAATTGCAGTGGGATCCAAATAAAGTTATAAACACAGAATAACAGTTACACTTATTAAATCCTCCCTGAATGCATAGTTCTGTACTAATTATAAAAAGTGAAAAGCGAAGTTGCTCAGTTGTGTCCAACTCTTTGCAACTCCATGGACTGTAGCCTACCAGACTCCTCCGTCTATGTGATCCAGGCAAGAATACTGGAGTGGGTTGCCATTTCCTTCTCCAGGAGATCTTCCCGACCCAAGGATTGGACCCAGGTCTCCTGCACTGTAGGCAGATACTTTACCATCTGAGCCACCAGGGAAGTCCACGTACTAATTATGGAGGGACTACAAAGAAAAAATAGCTGCATCCCCTGAGTTCAATGAATTTACAGTTTCTGGGACAAGGCAGGACAAAATATTCCAATTTGACAAATGTTAACTAATAGAGTTTGATACTTTCACACACTTGTATAAGTGTGTGAAAGTTTTATAATCTTTTTCACATTTTATAAGTGAAGCAATATGAACTGCCCATGAAGTAACCATATGTACCTTTTCGCCCTGGCCAGTCCCAGTTTATGTCTATTGTTTTGGTGCAATTTTTAACAGTATCCATCTTCACTCTCCAAATTTCCTCAGTTTTGATTATCAATTATATGGTCACCTCACAGTAATACATGACACACCTGAGATGAAAATAATGGCTTGCTTATGTCTTGTGCTCTTTTGAACGTGGTCTTAAATTGTATATTCTATGGTGAGAATGTAACCAAGCAGGATCCTATGGGGCCATCTCAGGACAGACCCCTCACCCATGTCCTCTTCTTTAGCTCCTGTCTGAAGTACATAGACAATAGTATTTGATGTACATTTTCTGAGTTGTTTTGCAGATATAACCCCTGCCCCCTCATCAAAAGGGAGATGTTACTCAATTGATGATCATAGTCACATAGCCCCCAGGCCTACTGGAGCTTGAGGACTGATAAAGTTAACCCCTGTGACATGACCCTGCTACTGCACCATCAGTCAATCAGAGA
>NW_011494414.1:13370-15558 GCF_000754665.1 Bison bison bison | reverse complement strand
CTTACGTACCCTGCAACCCCTGTCCCTCACGTGGGTTTTAAAAGTGTTTTGCTGAAACCCTTCATGGAGTTCAGGGCTTTTAGGGCATGAACCACTTGTTTTCTTGCCTGGCCCTGCAGTAAACCTTTCTCTGCTCCAAACGTAGAAGTTTCCATTTGTTTGGCCTCACTGTGCACCTGGCACATGAACTTGCATTAACAAGAATATGACAGACATGAACTGCTATCTTGTGAAAGTCCATTGCTAACATTTCCTTTTCCACATGATTACTCATTCATACTTAGGTAAGCATCCTTTGTGTCCTGCTACCTGCTCATTCATTCTCATCTATCCTTTCCTACTGGATCATAGCCACTACCACACATTTTCAACTTGGGACTTTGGACCTCAATATCTTCACCGTTCATGCATCTAAAACCTTGGTCTTAGGCTTTCTTGATTCTTTAAAATCACAGTCAATCCACATGGGACACCCATTCCCATGATCATTTATTGAGTGATTAACAGGAACTATACAACTTCTTCAAAACTAAAACTTCAATATCATACATGAGAGAAAAGCTTCCTTTTCTCTCAGTTTTCCTACCATCATTCCTGCCTAACCAACTTCCTTTAGTCTCATTCATAGTTACTGTTTGCTGACCCTCCTCCACCCCTATGATTTCTGCTGGATCATCTAACTATTTGTGACTTTACTTTGTTTTCTACTCAGCTTAGACTCCATAAAAATCTCATCCATTCCTATGATTTTTATTTTTCATATTCAAGTAATATGAAAAGAGAGTCATTCGTTTGTAGCCATAGCACTTCACATAAAAACCAGGGTTATAATGCTTACTCAACAAATACGTGTTGAATAAAGAAATTATGATGGGGTATTACCTGTTCTATGTTAAATTTTCTCCTTTGAATTTTCATAACAATGTTATAAGTAGTGTATCTGAAAGGGCTGGGTGGTATATCAACTGGTCTAATGAGGCTTCAGTAATTAGTCACATACTCAGGCGAACCAGGTTTGCTTTGAACTATATGAAAATAAAATAACACCCTAATCTTTGATCAGCTATGCCACACACTATTATTTTATGATTATATTTTATAATATTAGTATTGTAAATCTCTTTATTCTCTCCTAGGAACTTAGCAACTTATTTTAATTGCTGGCTAGTAGGTATTCAGTGGCTCCCAGCCTTTGGGATTATGCCCAAAATAGCAGGATGTCCTATAGGAATAGTCAGTTTATAGGCAGAGTTAGAACTACACACCACATATAAGAAGTGCTTCATAATTCACTGATTTAAATAAGCATATTTTATCACTTACATATGCACAGAAAAAAATAAAACATAATTACAGAAAAAGAGCCAAATGAAAACATTTGAAAAACTGTGTTTTTTAAAAGCATGTACCATTCATCAACCAATATTTTCAAAATATAAACACTTTCATACAATGAAATACCTTATTTGTAAACATTTGACTGCTTTAAATGATTCTCTATTATAAGTAGGTTTTTGCAAAATTTATTTTTTACTCACCTGAACTTTTCTTGAATTCCAGCTTTGTTTGTAGTTGTGGAAAATTCTTCCAGAGATGGGACTACCATACCACCTGACCTGCCTCCTGAGAAATCGCTATGCTGGTCAAGAAACAATAGTTAGAACTGGAAATGGAACAACAGACTGGTTCCAAATCAGGAAAGGAGTACGTAAAGGCTATATATTGTCACCCTGCTTATCTAACTTATATGCAGAGTACATCATAAGAAATGCTGGACTGGATGAAGCACAAGTTGGAATCAAGATTGCTGGGAGAAACATCAGTAACCTCAGATATGCTGATGACACCATCTGTATGGCAGAAAGTGAAGACCTAAAGAGGTTCTTGATGAAAGTGAAAGAGGAGAGTGGAAAAAGTTGGCTTAAAACTCAAAATTCAGAAAACTAAGATCATGGCATCCAGTCCCATCACTTCATGGCAAATAGATGGGGAAACAATGACAGACTTTATTTTGGGGGGCTCCAAAATCACTGCAGATGGTGACTATAGCCATGAAATTAAAAGACGCTTACTTCTTAGAAGAAAAATTATGACCAACCTAAACAGCACGTTAAAAAGCAGAGTCATTACTTTGACAACAAAGGTCTGTCTAGTCAAAGCTATGGTTTTTCCAGTAGTCATGTATGGA
>NW_011494414.1:11232-12217 GCF_000754665.1 Bison bison bison | reverse complement strand
CCTTCTCCAGGGATCGACCCGGGTCTCCTGCATTGTAGGCAGATTCTTTACTGACTGAGCTACAAGGCAAGTCCTATTTTTATACTATAAAAAAATACAAATTGTAGTTCAAGAGTAATAAAAGAAGATTCATGTTAAACATATAAGGTTTTCAGTTGAGAATTTGAAGCTCTGTGTTTCACTACTACACTACGTGGATAAGCAAATCATTAAAAGTACATTCAAACTTTTATGGATTATGGAAATCTGGGTCTGCTAGTGCTTTCACCCAGCTATTTCTCAGAATGAAAATTAAATCATCTCTGGAGGAAGAGCACATCAAATTTATCTAAAATATTATACAAAATTCTTTGGCTTTTGATAAAATATAACCAACCTTGCACAAATAAAGGATTTGAAAAATTAATGAAAAAATACATACTACAAATAGACAAACAAGAGATCCATATGTTGAAGTTATCAGACAACCGTAGTTGAAGAATTTCAAGAAAATCAAATTTGTCACAGAGCTAGAAACTAAAACTTAAGAATCACATGGGACTTCCCTGGGAGTCCAGTGGTTAGGACTCCATGCTACCACGGAAGGGATTATGCGTTCAATCCCTAATCTGGGACCTAAGATCCCATATGCCATATGGCATGATCAAGAAATTGAAAATATTTTTAATTAAAAAAAAAAAAGAACCCCTCTACTTTGTCACAGAACACCAAATTGACTGAGCACACACACACACACACACACACACACATATATAAAAAATGCAAACAGAGCTGTCCAAAGGTATCAGAGTGTACTGAACGCAGCCAGACTTGATGTATCAAGGTCAAGAGAAAACGAAAGCACACTAAAGTAAACCCTAAAACTCTGTCTCTTTTCTCTTTTAAGGCATTTTACAATTCTTGCAAGGAGCACAAAGGCTAGCGGGAAACAGATTCCCTGAGCTTATAGCAGTCTCACTGGGCATAGAGAACAAGTTAGCATTTA
>NW_011494414.1:10217-11132 GCF_000754665.1 Bison bison bison | reverse complement strand
ACTGTATTTATGTTTTTCCTTCTGGTTTACTTCACTCTGTATAATAGGCTCCAGTTTTATCCACCTCATTAGAACTGATTCAAATGTATTCTTTTTAATGGCTGAGTAGTTCTTTAAAGGACTGAAAGCAAATAATGCAAACTCACCTTACAATTTATAATTAAAACATCTCTACACATACAGACAAAATAAAACATATTCAAACAAAAGCTAAAAGAATGAATTACTATCAAATTTGCCCTGAAATGTACTAAAAAGAAAGGTTTATGAGAGAGAAATGATCTAAGGTACAAGTATGGTAATGTGGAAAAGAATGATGAACTCCTGAAAGGATAAATTCAAATGGATACTGACCATTTACAGCAATAATAGTGCTAAATTGTGTGGCTTTAATATTTGCAGAATTAAAACTTTTGGCAGCAAATCACATAAAATGCAAAAGAAGTGTGAATAAAGATAAAATATTAGAAAGGTCCTTGCATGTTTGGAAAGTAATAAAAGCATTTATTTTGATTGCATTTTAATGAGACAAGGATGCATGCTATAGTCTCTAGGGTAACCATTAAACAGCATGAAATATTTATTATTAACAGGGCAACAAAGGAAAAATAGGATTTAAAAAAAAAATATTTGATTAATTCAAAAGAATCCAAAACAGGAGAAAGAAACCACCAAGATAGGCCAAAAAGAAAGTATATAGCAAAATGGTTCATATAAACTCAGAGACATCACTAACTACTTTATATATAAATGACCACAGACTCCAAATAAAAGACACATATTGTCAGTCTAAAAATGAAAATAAAACTCAATTTATTAGTTACCAGAGGCACACCTTAAATGTACAGAAACATAAAACATGAATGTAAAGAGTGAAAAAAATACACCATGCATACAACTAACCCAAAGGAAGCT
>NW_011494414.1:9661-10117 GCF_000754665.1 Bison bison bison | reverse complement strand
GGCCAATATTTCATAGAAAAGGGAACCACACCAAAGTGAGTCTAACATTCTACACTCAGTTTTCCCTTGAAGTAGTTTTTTAAGTTTTAAGCTTTACTTGTATGGAGAATGGTTCTGAGAAACCATACTAAAAGAAGCTGTAGGAGGTGAAAAGGCTAAGAAGAGATTCCAACAGTGTCATGGCACTAAGGAGACAAAAAAAAATTGAGGTTAGAACCTACAAAGGAAGAATCACTTGGTAAATGAACAAAGCCTTCTGGTAAGACTCTGAAAGAGATGTATCCTAGAGAAAGGACAAAATGCAAATAGACTAGTTGGAGAAGGAGTAAGGCAATTTGACCATACTCTATGCTTCTGTAAGAAGAATAATATATCCTCTCTAAAGGAAAATAATGAGACTTAGAACCTCTAAATTTTTCTTGTGCAATGTCTATTATTCAATATAAAAGTAACAGG
>NW_011494414.1:9194-9561 GCF_000754665.1 Bison bison bison | reverse complement strand
AAAAATGGAAAATTTCACAGAAATAAATAATAATAATCAAATGGAAATCTTAGAAATAAAATGTAAAATGAAATAACACTTAAAAGTTTTAAGTAATCTAAATTAGTAATTTGATAGACAAGTTTAACAGCAAATCATTCCAAGTAGAATGGATGAATAGTAAATTTGAAGGTAGGTCAGCAGAAAATGTACAGAATGAAGCACAAGAAGAAAAAGAAAAATGTAAAAATTCTATTGTACAGGTAAATGGAAGCTAAGAAAAAGAGAAGAGAGAAAATGGGTCAGAAGAATATTTGGAGCAATATCAGCCAATAGTTTTCCAAAAATGATAAACACCATCAACTACAGATAAGAGAATATCTATGAA
>NW_011494414.1:7976-9094 GCF_000754665.1 Bison bison bison | reverse complement strand
TGTGAAGAAAAGGGAATCCTTGTACACTGTTGGTGGGAATGTAAATTGGTACAGCTATTATAGAAAACAGTATGGAGATTCCTTAAAAAAGACTGAGCATAGTGTTACCATAAGATTCAGCAATCTTATTTCTGGGCATATATCCATACAAAACCATAATTTGAAAAGATATTTGCACCCCTATGTTCATAGCAGCAATATTTACAATAGTCAGGGCATGGAAACAATCTCCACATCCACTGAAAGATGAGTGGATAAAGAAGAAATGATATAATACAAACACAATGGAAAACTACTCATTATACAAAAGAATGAAATCATGCCATTTGCAACAACATGGATGGACCTAGAGATTTTAAGTAACCTTGAGATTATCATACTAAGTGAAATAAATCAGAAAGACAAAGACAAATACCATATGATATCACTTATATGTGGAATTTTTCAGATAAACTCAGAGACATCAGTAATTACTTTTTAAATATAAACTACTAAAGACTCTAAATAAAAGAAACATATTGTCAGTCTAAAAACGAAAATAAAACTCAAATACATGCTTACCAGAGACACACCTTAAATATACGGAAACATAAAACATGAAACAAAACATTCTATCATAAATTATGATAGAAATGAATTTATCTACAAAACGGAAAAAGACTCACAGACATAGAGAACAGACATGTGGTTGTCAAGGGGGAGTGGTGTGGGGGAGGAATGGTTTGGAAGTCTGGAATTAGCAGATGCAAACTATTATATATATAGAATAGACAATCAACAAGGTCCTAATGTATAGCACAGAGAACTCTATTCAATATACTGTGATAAATCATAATGGAAAAGAATATGAATATATATGTGCAACTGAATCACTTTGGTATACAGTAGAAATTAGCACAACATTGTAAATCAATTATACTTCAGTAAATTTTTTTTAAAAAGAAGAGGGTAGGACATAAAGGACAAATTTAATAATGATAAAATGTCAACTCAACAGGCAGGTGAAAAGTGAAAGTCAGTCATGTCTGACTCTTTGTGGACATGACTGTTTAGTCCATGGAATTCTCCAGGCCAGAATACTGGAGTGGGTAGCCTTTCCCTTCTCCAGGAGATCTTCC
>NW_011494414.1:4441-5470 GCF_000754665.1 Bison bison bison | reverse complement strand
TTCTCCTCCTGCCCTCAATCTTTCCCAGCATCAGAGTCTTTTCAAATGAGTCAACTCTTCGCATGAGGTAGCCAAAGTATTGGAGTTTCAGCTTCAACATTAGTCCTTCCAATGAACACCCAGGACTGATCTCCTTTAGAATGAACTGGTTGAACCTCCTTGCAGTCCAAGGGACTCTCAAGAGTCTCCTCCAACACCACAGGTCAAAAGCATCAATTCTTCAGTGCTCAGCTTTCTTTATAGTCCAACTCTCACATCCATACATGACCACTGGAAAAACCATAGCCTTGACTAGACAGAGTGAAGTGAGTCAGAAAAAGATAAATACCATATTCTAACACATATATATGGAATCTAGAAAAATGGTACTGAATAATTTATTAACAGGGCAACAATGGAGAAACAGACATAGAGAATAGACTTATGGACATGGGGAGAGGGGAGGAGAGGATGAGATGTATGGAAAGAGTAACATGGAAACTTACATTACCATATGTAAAATAGCCAACGGAAATTTGCTGTATGGCTCAGGAAACTCAAACAGGGGCTCTGTATCAACCTAGAGGGGTGTGATGGGGAGGGAGACGGGAGGGAGGTTCAAAAGGGAGGGAGTATATGTATACCTATGGCTGATTCATGTTGAGGTTTGACAGAAAACAGCAAAATTCTGTGAAGCAATTATCCTTCAAGTAAAAATAAATAAATTAAATTAAAAAACCTGATGCTGTCAGCTATGGCAGGGAAGGCCACCCTGAGGTAGAAAAATGTATGATAAGACATGGGAATCAGAGAAAAAGGGTATGTTCCATACAGAAGGAACATATTATTCCTTCTGTATGGAACATACCCTTTTTCTGAAATACAAAAAACCTCGAATAGCCAAAGCGATCTTGAGAAGGAAGAATGGAATTGGAGGAATCAACCTACCTGACTTCAGGCTCTACTACAAAGCCACAGTTATCAAGACAGTATGGTACTGGCACAAAGACAGAAATATAGATCAATGGAACAAAATAGAAAGCCCAGAGA
>NW_011494414.1:0-643 GCF_000754665.1 Bison bison bison | reverse complement strand
CCAGTTTCATGAGAGATGATTTTTCACAGAATGGTAATGAGACAGAGGGTGGGGATGGTTTTAGGATGATTCAAGTGCATTATATTTATTATGCACTTTATTTCTACTCGAACCTTTGTCTCCTGTATTTCAGGCAGATTCTTCACCATCTGAGCCATGAGGGAAGTCATGGTATTATTACATCACCTCAGATGAACTGGCCTTAGATCCCAGAGGTTGGGGACCCCTGCATTAGAAGATACTACAGTACCTAGCAAAGGGGAGAAGACAGTGTTTTCATCATGGACAATGCCACTTGGCAAAAGGCTACCTCCTGGGGCATCTACTGCCTGTTTTGAAGGGGCACTATCTGGTTCAGAGCTGAGAGTAATATAGAGATTCAATTATGTCAACTTATGTCACATGGCCCCAGATGATCTCACTAGCTTCTTCTGAACTGTTTCATCTTCTGTAACCTTCCTTAGTATGTGCTTTCATTTCTCATAGAACTCCACCCTCAACAAACAATTCCATATCCTTTCCTCTCCTCTAGGAGAGAAATGCAGTAGCGAATTGCATATATTTGTTCTCAAGCTTGTGATTTGCCAGGGAGGTTTCAAAGTACTGCCTGACTCTAGAAATCCAGTTCATGAAAAAAAAAATC
>NW_011494413.1:17497-18343 GCF_000754665.1 Bison bison bison | reverse complement strand
AAAAGCTGGATTTAGAAAAGGCAGAGGAACCACAGATTAAACTGCCAACATTTGATCGGTTATGGGGGAGCAAGAGAATTCCAGAAAAACATCTACTTCTGCTTTATTGATGATGCTAAAATTTTGACTGCGTGGATCACAACAAACATGGAAAATTCTCAAAGAGATAGGAGAACCAGATCACCTTACCTATCTTCTGAGAAATGTGTGTGCATGTCAAGAAGCCACAGTTAGAACATGACTTGGAAGAACAGACTGATTCTAAATTGGGAAAGGAGTACAACAGGGTTGTATATTGTCACCCTGCTTATTTAAATTCTATGCAGAGTAAATCATGTGAAGTGCTGAACCGGATGAATCACAAGCTGGAATCAAGATTTCTGGGGAAATATCAACCTCAGATACGCAGATGATCCCACTTTAATGGCAGAAACTCGAGGCAAAACTAGTCTCTTCATGATGGTGGAAAAGGAGAATGGAAAAGCTGCTTGAAACTCAACATTCAAAAAACTAAGATCACGGCATTTGGTAGCATCAATTCATGGCAAATAGAAGGGAAAAAGTGGAACCAGTGACAGACTTTATTTTCCTGGGCTCCAAAATCACTGCAGACAGTAACTGCAGCCATGAAATTAAAAGACATTTGCTGCTTGGAAGGAAAGCTATGACAAACTTAGCATATTAAAAGGAGACACCACTTTGCCAAAAGTTCCATGTAGTCAAAGCTATGACTTTTCAGTAGTCATGTACAGAAGTGAGCGTTGCACCACAAAAAAGGCTGAGTGTTGAAGAGTTGATGCTTTTGAACTGTGGTGTTGGAGAAGACTCTTGAGAGTCCCTTGGACT
>NW_011494413.1:10411-17084 GCF_000754665.1 Bison bison bison | reverse complement strand
GTTTGGTCTGATCATGTGTAGGTGCTGTTTGCTTATTGTGAAGTCATGCTCAGTCCTTCAGTCACTCAGTCGTGTCTGACTCTGTGACCCCATGGACTGCAGCACGCCAGGCCTCCCTGTCCATCACCATCTCCTGGAGCTTGCTCAAACTCATGTCCACTGAGTCAGTGATGCCATTCAACCATCTCACCCTCTGTTGTCCCTTCTTCTCCCGCCTTCAGTCTTTCCCAGCATCAGGGTCTTTTCCAGGAGTCGTCAGCTCTTCCCATCAGGTGGCCAAAGTATTGGAGCTTCAGCTTCAGCATCAGTCCTCCAATGACTCCTCAAGACTGGTTGGATCTCCTTGCAGTCCAAGGGACTCTCTCAAGAGTCTCCTCCAACACCACAGTTCAAAAGCATCAGTTCTTCACCACTGGGACCAAGGATGTGTCTGAATTCTCCTCTGCTGTCCGTAGTTGGTGGGCAAAGGGGCTGCTCATCCCGGACACTGCATCTGCGTCCCAGGATGGGCAGAGAGTGAGCTGCACTCTGGAAGCCCTGCCCTTGGACTGCGGTGCATCTCACGGTGAATACCAGGGTCACGTGGATGCCCCTGGGGGCAGAGGGGCCCTGGCTGCACTGGGAAGGACGAGGGGAGGATGGGCGTTGGGCGGGCGTGAGGAAGATCGGCCCCAGAGGCGAAGGACAGGAGCTGTGGGTGGAGGGGTCCCACGTGGGCTGTGCTGGGCAGAAGGGGGCTCGGGGCTCGGGTGTGGTGTCGGGTTGACCTAGTTGGGTGAGGAGACCCCAGGGCCAGGGCAGAGAGGGGAGTAGCAGTGCAGGGGGTTCATGGAGGGAAAAGTGAGGGGGTGGGGTGGGGAGGGTAAAGGTGCGGGGTTGGGGGTCAGGGGGACTGTAGGGACGGAACTGGAGAGGGGAGTGGGTGGGCAGAGTGCGACCTGGAGGTGGGGCCGTGGGTGTGGCGGTGTCTCATGCTCGGCCTGGGCCAGGCTGGAGGGAGAGGAGGCCTGGGCCTGTGACCAGCCAGGACCTGAGGGTGTGCACGCTGGTGACTGACAGCGAGGGGAACAGCGGCTCTCAGGGCCCAGGGAGCGCATTCCCAGTGGTCTGTGTTGAGCTCCAGGTGGACGGCAGTGTGACCAGGGAGGGAGCCGTCAGGGCTCTCTGGGGTCCCCAGCATTGTGGACCAGGGTGTCTCCTGGTGCCCCCTGCCCCGACTGCTGCACCGCTTTCTGCATTTCAGTGAGACTCTGGGTGATCTTGGGGATTAGAGCTTTGCGTGGATCTTAGGGACCTGGAGCAGGTGTGGGGGGCCTTTGCATGACCTCAGGCCCTCCCCACTGTGCAGGGTCAGGAGCACTGAGAGCTTTGGGGCCAAGGAGCCCCTGCCTGCTGGAGCCCTTCCTGCCTGAGCACAGGGTGTCAGAGCCCCGAGCCTCCAGTCCTTGAGCTGTTTCTCCGTCCTCCCCCGGCCGGCGCAGGCAGGGTCCTGAGGTGCCCTCGTGCACCCCTGTGTCCTGTCACTGAGTCCTAGATGCTCGTCCCTCCAACTGTAGCTGAAAGTGCTGCCTCCTCCAGGAAGTCACGCTGACCGACTCCAGGCCAGCCTGAGCAGGGAGACCCGGCCTCCCTGTCATGCTCTGCGTCTTTGCTCAAGGACTGCAGCGAGGCCTGCACCTGACTGTGGCCCCCGCCCAGGCCCCGTGCAGGGTCCCTGGATGGTGAACGAGGGAAGGAGTGGAGGGCACCCTGCCTCTGGGCAGGGCAGTCCCGCTCTCTGCTAGAACTCTCTGTGGACCTCCAGGCCTGTGTGTGGGGTGGGGCAGGGCAGGAAGCCAGGCAGGAAGGGGCTTTGCAGTCAGACTCAGTGAGCAGCTGTCACCTGAGCTTGCCTGGGGCTTAAGGGCTTTCCTGTCTGGGGGCGGTGGCAGGGCGAGGCATTGCCACACAGAAAAGAGGTTGCTGGGATGCCCGGCTGTGTCAAGCCACCGCCCTAGAGAGACCAGCGCTGGCCCTGAGGTCTGGCGCGTGGCCCACTCCCAGGAAAGGAGCTTGGTGAGTGCCGCCCTGAACCTCTGCCCCGCGCGGGGTCCAGTTCCTCTTGCAGACAGGCTCAGGGTGACGGCGGGCAGGGGCAGGCTGTGGACACACCGGAATGTAGAGCCCACGGGGCCCACGGGCTTCTGGGGGTCCTGCTGTGGGCCGGGGCACCATGGCTGCCTGGGGTGGCCGAGACCCCAGAGCTGGGGCAGAGGTGAACACCCGGAGGGGCCATACTGTGGGGCTCCTGAGGAGGACCTGCGTGAGAGACTGTCCCCCAGGAGGAGACGGCCCTGGGGCTGCCCCGTGGCTGGGACGAGGACCCGAGGGCCTCTTTTGGGGTGGGCTTCCCAGGGCTCCCTCCTGAAACGGGGCCTGAGTGCTGCCTCGATCCTGCCCCCCATGTGGTCCTCCAGGTCCGCTCCCTGTGAGCCAGCATTGCGGACGGCCCCGGGCAGCAGGCAGGGCGTGGGGGGCTGTGGTCCTGGTGGGCACTTGTGGACAGTGCAGCTCTGAGCCTCCTGGGTGTGTATGCGGGGTCTGCAGGGGCTGGACATGACCCTGAGCAGCTCGGGACACTGGGGGCAGTTCTGGCCGGTGACTCTGGAGACACGGAGGAGGGTGGGGACACAGTCGGGACCCATGACTCGCCCAGCTCCAGGACCTGGAGACGAGGCACCGCTGGGCATCGCTGGCTCACCCCAGGTCTGAGGCGGTGCAGGCTGGGCCACACTCAGCTGTCCAGGGGTCGCGTACCGGGGTCGGGGACCTGGGGGCCGGTTTGGCTACATCTCCTATCGCGGTGTCGCTCCCCTCAGCTCCGTGATGACCCACGGCTGCCCGGAACCCCAGTGGGCCCCAGGCCCGGGACCTCTGTGACCAGGTTGGGCTGCCGGGCAGGACAGGACCCGGGAGTGTGGGCCTTTGAGTCTGATCCTGGCCCACTGCCCGCCTGTGGCCATCGATATGAGTGGCTGAGACCATGGCGTCCCAGCAGAGGCCCAGCCTGCCTCAGGCCTGCACAAGTTCCTCTAGAGTCAGGGGCGGGAAGCTGCTGAGGGTCTCCTGTCTGGGTCTCCGCAGACCAGCTCCTGGCCCAGGACCCTTCCTCAGGCTCTTGCTGCCCTGAGACAGCCCGGTGAGGGCGTGCAGGGTGCAGTCCGATGGTCAGGAGGGCAGGGCGGTGCCCCAAACACAGCCTACAGGATCCCTGGCCGTGGACCCTCAGGGGCAGGGGTTTTTGTCCCAGAGAGTGTCACTGTGGTATAACCATAACCATAACCATAACCACAACCATAACCACTATAACTACCACCGTGACACAGCTGGCATCAGAAACCCCGGCTGCTGGCCTTCAGCGCCCCCTTGGTCTCGTCTGGTGGGCGTGGAGTCCTTGGGAGCTGTCAGCTGGTCCAGTCTGGACGGGCCCCGCGGCAGGGAGGGTTCTGAGGATCCGGTCCCCAGCCGGCCTCTGACCTGCACAACCTCCTCCAGGGTCAGGGGGCTGGAACTTGCTGGGGGCCTCATTGTCTGGGTCCCAGCAGCCAAGCTCTTGGCCCAGGACCCTTCCTCATTCTGTTGCTGCCCTGAGTCAGCAGGGTGAGGGCATGCAGGGTGCAGTCCGATGGTCACGAGGGCAGGGCCGTACCCCGGACCTGGAGGACAAGCTCCCTGGTCTGGGACCTCGGGGCAGGGGTTTCTGACACTGAGAGCGTGACTGTGGTAGCAACACTACAATAACTACAACCACACCTATCGTATCATCACCACAACACAGCCGGCATCAGAAACCCCAGCTGCTGGCCTTCGGCGTCCCCTTGGTCTCGTCTGGTGGACGTGGAGTCCTCGGGAGCTGTCAGCTGGCCCAGGTCTGGATGGCCCTGCAGGGGGAGGGTTCTTAGGGTCGGTCCCCAGCCTGGCACAGGCCTGCGGCAGTTCCTCCGGGGTCAGGAGGTGGGAACCTGCTGGAGATCTCATTGTCTGGGTCTCCACAGCCCAGCGCCTGGCCCAGGACCCTTATCTTAGGCTGTTGCTGCCCGAGTCAGCAGGGTGAGGGCGTGCAGGGTGCAATCCGATAGTCAGGAGGGCAGGGCGGTGCCCCAAACACAGCCTACAGATTCCCTGGTCGTGGACCCTCAGGGGCAGGGTTTTTTGTCCCAGAGAGTGTCACTGTGGTATAACCATAACCATAACCATAACCATAACCACAACCATAACCATAACCACTGTAACAACTACCACTGTGACACAGCCGGCATCAGAAACCCCAGCTCCTGGCCTTCGGCGCCCCCTTGGTCTCATCTGGGGGGCATGGAGCCCTCGGGAGCTGTCAGCTGGTTCAGGTCTGGACGGGCCCTGCGGGGGGAGGGTTCTTAGGGTCGGTCCCCAGCCTGGCACAGGCCTGCGGCAGTTCCTCCAGGGTCAGGAGGTGGCAACCTGCTGGAGATCTCATTGTCTGGGTCTCCACAGCCCAGCGCCTGGCCCAGGACCCTTATCTTAGGCTGTTGCTGCCCGAGTCAGCAGGGTGAGGGCGTGCAGGGTGCAATCCGATAGTCAGGAGGGCAGGGCGGTGCCCCAAACACAGCTTACAGATTCCCTGGTCGTGGACCCTCAGGGGCAGGGGTTTTTGTCCCAGAGAGTATCACTGTGGTATAACCATAACCATAACCATAACCATAACAACCATAACCACCATAACCATAACCACCATAACTACCACCGTGACACAGCCGGCATCAAAAACCCCAGTTGCTGGCCTTCAGCGCCCCCTTGGTCTTGTCTGGTGAACATGGAGACCTCGAGAGCTGTCTGGACGGGCCCTGTCGGGGGAGGGTTCTTAGGGTCGGTCCCCAGCCTGGCACAGGCCTCTGGAAGTTCCTCCGGGGTCAGGGGGCTGGAACCTGCTGGGGGTCTCATTGTCTGGGTCCCCATAGCCCAGCGCCTGGCCCAGGACCCTTCCTCAGGCTGTTGCTTTCCTGAGCCAGTGGGGTGAGGGCGTGCAGGGTGCAGTCTGATGGTCAGGAGGGCAGGGCGGTACCCCGGTCTTGGAAGACAGGCTCCCTGGTCTGGGACCTTGGGACGGGGGTTTCTGTCCTGGACAGTGTCACTGTGGTACCATAATAACTACCACAATAGCTACCACAATACCACCGTGACACAGCCGGCATCAGAAACCCCAGTTGTTGGTTTTCAGCGCCCCCTTGGTCTTGTCTGCTGGGTGTGGAGCCCTTGGGAGCTGTCAGCTGGCCCAGGTCTGGACGGGTCCCGTGGTGGGGAGGGTTCTGAGAACCTAGTCCTGGTCCAGGGCTGGACGGCCCAACGGCAGGGTGGCCTGTGATGCCTCCTTGCCCAGCCAATGCTGCGGCCATGGAGGACCCACCTCCAGGTGCAGGGCTGAGTGCACCCTGGACCGAGTGGCTCTCTGAGCCCAGGTCTTATGAACTGCTGGGCCTGCACTCCGAGCCCATTCAGGTCAGTGGTGGTGGGCCAGGGAACCTCAGAAGCTGAGCAGAGGCCAAAGCATTGCGGCCGTGGACAGCGTCCTGCACAGGAACCTGGCAGGTAGGGACGACAGTCCATCTTGAGCTCCCCAGGCTGACCTGTGGGATGGCAGGTGGCCATGCCACAGGGCTGGGAGGGAGACTTAGGTGTTGGCTCCCACGGGCGCTTCCTGCAGAGGCTGGTCACTGGCTTGGCTTCTGGTGCAGTGCCCGCCCTGTCCATGATCTCTGGACACTGCACAAGGGACCTGCACACCCCTGCTACATGTGAGAGGCCCCCCGAGCCCCTTCAGGCCGGGCCTGGATCCAGACTCCCCTACCTCGGGTCTGGCAGCATGCTGGGAGCTGCTGCCTCTGCATGAACCCCTCCCAGCCTGCTCCCTGGCGAGCTCCTATGCAGTTGAGTACAGGGCGAGCTCCAGCGTCCACTGCTGTCAGCTTCCCTGAGCTCCCAGCAGGGTTGGAGGTGTCTCGGGTCCTGCCCCTGGGAAACTTGACCTGACGGTTTGCCCAGCGTGGGCTCTGTCCTTCCTGACCCCGTTTGGGGGTGTACTGAGTGCTAGTGGTCAGGGCCAGCTTGCTGGGCTAGGACGTGTGGCTGCAGGGTCAGTGCAGTCGTCTCAGAGTCTGGATACGGGCCCGTGGGCCGCATCCGCCCAGAGTGGCCCAGAAGGCCGAAGGTCTGGTCTCTGAAGCTCAGGCCGTGAGGCCCGGCCGTGGGGGCTGGTTGGCCATACAGTTGGCAGGGTTTGCTGCCCCATGTCTCACTGTGGTGGTCACTATAGTAACACCGCAGTAGAGCCCTTGGCAAAAAGCCCCGTTCGTGCTGTAGGCCGTCTGCGTGGGGACCCTGGATGTGGGGCGTTCAGAGGGCTGAACAGTCATGGGGGCTGGGCGGCCTGGGCTGGCTGTGGGTGGGTTGGTGCCAGGCTCAGGGCTTGTGGAGGGCATGGCGCCACAGGAGACCTGCTGGAGCACCTGGGAGGCATCTCCTGCCAGGTGTACGATGACCAGGCTGGCTCTCCTGAGGCCCCGAGCTGGGCTCAGCCAAGTGACAGCCTCCTGGGTTGACAGATTTTACCCAGTTGCCTGCAAACTGTGTATCGGTCACCTTGAGGCCAGTTGTGCTCTGG
>NW_011494413.1:9636-10311 GCF_000754665.1 Bison bison bison | reverse complement strand
CAATCATAACCACTACAACCATAACCACCATAACCACAACCATAACCATAACCCATAACCATAACTATAACCCATCCAGGACCAACTACCACCGTGACACAGCCGGCATCAGAAACCCCAGCTGCTGGCCTTCAGGCCCCCTTGGTCTCGTCTGGTGGGTGTGGAGTCCTCGGGAGCTGTCAGCTGGTCCAGGTCTGGACGGGCCCCCTGGCAGGGAGGGTTCTGAGGCTCCGGGCCCCAGCCGGCCTCCAGCTTGCACAAGCTCCTCCAGGGTCAGGTGGCTGGAAACTGCTGAGGCTATCATTGTCTGGGACTCCACAGCCGAGTGCCTGGCCCAGGACTCCTCCAGAGGCTGTTGCTGCCCTGAGACAGCAGGGTGAGGGCATGCAGGATGCAGTCTGATGGTCACGAGGGCAGGGCGGTGCCCCGTACCTGGAGGACAGGCTCCCTGGTCTGGGACCTCGGGGCAGGGGTTTCTGACACTGAGAGCATCACTGTGGTAGCAACACTACAATAACTACAACCACACCTATCGTATCATCACCACAACACAGCCGGCATCAGAAACCCTAGCTGCTCGCCTTCAGCGCCCCCTTGGTCTTGTCTGCTGGGTTGGAGCCCTTGGGAGCTGTCAGCTGGTCCAGGTATGGACAGGTCCCGCGGTGCGGAGGGTTC
>NW_011494413.1:3522-9536 GCF_000754665.1 Bison bison bison | reverse complement strand
ACAGATTGCACCCAAATTGCCCACAAACTGTGTATCGGTCACCTTGAGGCCAGTTGTGCTCTGGGGTCAGTAGGCGCCTCCCGCCAGGAAACCCAGGAGCAGAGCAGGGTCATTCCTGCTGCTGCCCGTCCTGGGAGTCTGGGCCCAGTTGTGCTGGCCCAGCCCAGAGGGCAGTGCTGAGCTGCTCATCCTTGTGGCCCCAGCGGGACTGGGAGCAGGTGCAGGGAGCTGCATCCCCCTACCCTGCACCCGTCCCCACCCTGACCCCGGGGGCCCAGAGGCCCAGGACGAGGCATTCGCTGAGGGGCAGGGCCCTCCTCTGCAGTCGGTTCATGCCCTCTGTGCCCTCACGGCTCCAGGCCATGGAGCACGGTTGAGACCCACCTTCTTGAGGCCCTCAGTGGCCCCTGGGCACCCACTCCACGCTGATTTTGGGTGATGGGTTGTGATCAGGCTTGGAAGCCCTGGCTTGTCCAGCAGAGTCCCTGCTGGAATGTGGACAGTCCCCTGGATCTTGTCTCCCCCTAGCACCCCGGGGAATCGAGAGGTGCCCCCTTTGCCTGCAGGGGGGTGCGTGCACCAGGGCTGGAGGGCTGGCCCTTTGCCGGGACCCCTGCCCTGCTGGCAAGTCTTGGTCCTGGGGAGGGGTCAGGGGTTCCCTGGGATGGCTGCCTCATTGGGGCCTCAGCTACCTTTGCTCAATGCTCTCGGTAGGTGGCCTGGAGCCCTGGGCCCTTCCCTGTCCTCTGGCCATGGGCTGAGCCCAGGGTCCACGCCCACACATCCCTTCTGGCTCACTGTCCCGAGTTGGGGGGATAGGCACCTTGCTTGGGAGCCCAGTGCCCCTGGGGATGCATTGCCCAGCTCCACACCTGTGTGCGGGTCAGACTTTATGTCAGGGCCTGAGTCACTGTGGGTGTAGCAGTAACCATCATCACGATATTCTCATGGTGACACGCACACCCTCAAAATCCTCCCTACCCAGCTGTATGTGTGGCCACCCTCGTGGGCTGCAGCTGTCTCTGAGGTGGGGACACTGTGTTTCCAATGGGTTTTTGCTTTGAAGCCCGGGGTGAGCAGGGTGCAGGGTGAGTCTGACGGAAACCTCCATGGGTGATGAGGCAGCCCCGCTCTGGGCCTGGGGCCCACTGAGATCTGCCCATGGGTCCCACGGGCAGTCTGCATGGCTCTGGGGTTGGCACCCCCTCTCTGGGCCTGGAGCCCACTGAGATCTGCCCATGGGTGAAGAGGCAGCCCTTTCTGGGCCTGGGGCCCACTGAGATCTGCCCATGTGTCGTACGGGCAGTCTGCCCAGCTCAGGGGTTCTGGTTGTGTCCTTGCTGCCCTCTGGTTCCCTTGCAGAGTTTCCCTGTCCCAGGCCTGATCAGTGAGGGCTAGCACCCCTGGCCCTCAGCTCACATCTGCTGGAAGTTGCTGATGGTGGCTGGGTTTACACCTGGCACGTGTGTCAGCCACCAGGAGCTGGGGGATGGCTGCCTTGATGCGAGACCATCTCCCGTCTATGGCTGTGGGGGGCCCTCCCCTTCCCAGCATCGGGTGCAGATGGCCCACCCCAGCCATGACGTGGTGTTTCCGTGGTTGGTAGGGAAGTCTCTGGTGACCAACCTTCCCTACCCTGTTCCCTGGCTCCACTCACGTCCTTCTAAGGACCCTCACGGAGCCTGCCAGGGGCCACCTGCTGCCCAAGGAGGCTGGACATCAAGGTGAGTCAGGGCCTGGCCTGCCGCCTTCCAGCCCCAGCTGGGCTTGACCTGAAAGCCAGCCTGCGAGCGGCAGATGGCCCTGGGCTCCGTGTTCACTGTCTAGGTTAGCTGTTCATGCAGTTACTGTCCAGAGACCTTTCCCACGGAAGTGTTAGAAACAGGTTTATTCAGCCACTGTAACATCAGGGCAGAGCTGAGTGCACCCCTGCACAGAGGCGACAGCTGTGTCACGGGAGAAGTGGGAGCGGGGTGCCTGGGACTCTGGTTTAAGAGGGACCAGGAAGTGTGGCCATGTGTGAGTGACGAGGCTGCTATGACCACTGGCCACAAGGGAGCAGGGACTGGGTCAGGACTCTGTCCTCACGAGGGCTCCGTGTCTCTGGAGTCTGGCAGCTGAGGGGCTTGGGGGCCTACGGGCTGGTGAGGCTGACCCTCTAGCACTTCCGGCCAAAACTGTCACCAGTGACAAGTGACAAGTGAAAGTGAAGTCACTCAGTCGTGTCCGACTCTTAGTGCCCCCATGGACTGCAGCCTACCAGGCTCCTCCGTGCTGGAAGCTGGCACGGGAGTCCCCACCCATGACAAGGTCATGTGGGAGAGTTCTGGTGGGCCAGGCGAGCCAGAACTCGAGGGGGCCCCTCTGGGCCTGCCTGAGCATCTACCCCAAAACCAGAGTCTGTCTGTTTTACTGCTTCATGACTTTCACCAACTCCTCTGACAGTCACGGGGGGCTATCCCCAACTACCTTTTCTCTGAAGGAAATCAACTTAGAGCTCTACCTAATTAGCCTCCTGGGCATAATAGGAGTGTTTCAATCAAAACCTCTCAGATGGCTCTCTAACTTGCCTGACGGGTTTACCCGGACTCCTACAGCTACGCATACGATTGTTTACAGTCTCCCAACAGTGAGAGGCACGGAAAGCTTAAGATATTCGAATAGTATAGAGCCTCTCGGAGAGTTAGAAATTGTCAGAATGGAACTAGTAGAAGATTTCATTGTTGAGCCAATGCTTGCTGCCAAGTTTCCACACCCCCTGTATTGTATCCTTGGAAGTGTGTTAATTAATATCGTTGGTACATAGAAAAAATAAGTAGTGGCCTTGGTGCTAACAACTTTAGACCCTTAAGGTAATAAATTCTTTCCTTGTTGTAAACCCACTGCACCTCTGCCCTATAGGAATGCAACTTTATCTAACAGCTTCGGAGGATGGCGCCAAACTTTAAAATAATTACTCTCAGAGAAAATAAGTCTTATGGTTGATAAACCTTTATCAGAGTCATAAAATGTTAACAGGCCTTCTGGCCAGAAGATGATGTAAATCACCTAAACCATTTGTATACGATAAATTTGCAGAAAAGAAAGCCTGGTCTCGATAAGGATCAAAGACTGCTGACTTTGCATGATTTCACACCCCCTATTATCCTCTTTGCACAACTTAAGGTATATAACCTCCCTTTGAAAATAAAGCTACGGGCCTTGCTCAAAGCTTGGTCTCCCTGTGTCGTTCTTTCTTTCTTGCTTCCTTTTCTCTCCTTTTCTTCTCTATCTTTCCAGGCCAAAATAATTGGAGCGTGGGGGTCCTCTGGGACTACTTATTTGCCTGGGCTTCTAAGACCCACTTGAGAAGGCGCCCAAGGTGGGGCACCTTCTGCTATTCGAGAGGGCACCTGCGGCCTCTGTAGTCAGAGTAAGTTCGGTGTCACGAACTTTATTGATTTCCCGTGTAAACCAGTTATTTTTGAGCCTCTAAAATCTCTCAGCCTTTGCTATTCTAATCGCCAATGCTGTCCTCCTGAGGGAATCCCTGGATCCAACTGGGGCTGGACCCCGGTACCTCCGTCCATTGGATTTTCCAGACAAGAGTACTGGAGTGGGTTGCCATTTCCTTCTCCAATGCATAAAAGTGAAAAGTGAAAGTGAGGTTGCTCAGTCGTGTCCGACTCCTAGCAACCCCCTGGACTGCAGCCTACTAGGCTCCTGCGTCCATGGGATTTTCTAGACAAGAGTACTGGAGTGGGGTGCCATTGCCTTCTCCAAAATTGGAGAGCATCACAATGAAAAACACTTCTTTTCTGACCTCACTGTTAAGGGACTCTAACGGCAAGCCACAGGCTGGAAAGATACACTTATAAATAGTATATTTGCTAAGAACTTTTTGCTATGAATGCACATGGACACTCATAACTGAACAACAGAAGGTAAGCAACCCAGTGAAAAATGGGTGAAGTCTGAACTTGCCTCCAAAGATGGACAGCTGACACGTGAGCACTTGGAAAGACCTTCCACATCACAAGCCACCAGGGACTGCATGCTTAAAGGATCGTGAGGTACCACTGCACAGTTAGAATGGCTGGAACCCAGATCCCAACATACCAGGTCCTGGACGTGACATAGAACAAGAGGGCTGTTCACTCGTGGGCGGGGCTGCAAAAGGCTCAAACACCTGCAGACGACTTAACACATCTGCATGGAGATGAAGCTGGACTTCATGTGGGATGGAGCCAGGGCTCTGAGGCAAAGACTCGGGTCCACACAGAGACCTCAAAGGGGCTCATGTCTGTACAGTGCACCGACGCTTCCCCCACAGTGCTGATATTTTCCTTACAGAATGTTTACTGTACGGAACACACGCCTCTGACAGAGTATCTATTGTATGGAAAACATTCCTGTAACAGTGAACACACACTTCTGACAGTGAACACACTCCTGTAATGGTGAACAACTCTGACGTGCACACATTCCTGTAAAAGTGAACAACAACAAAAAAAAGTGAACAGACTCCTGTGACATTGAACACACTCCTGCTACAGTGAGCACACGTCTCCAAAAATGAACATACTCCTGACAGGGAACACATTCCTCTGACAGGGAACACACTCTTCTGACAGGGAACACACTCTTCTGACAGTGAACACACTTCCCTGGGCGTGAGCACACGCCTCTGACAGTGAACACACTCCTGTAACAGTGAACACATGTTTGTACCCACTTTTCTCAGGACCCCAACCCAATCGTCTTTGTCATCATCAGCCCCAGCACAGCCGCCCTGCCCCTCAGGGTTTCTGACACCCTCAGGATGTGGGTTATCACACTGTGTCTCACACAGTAATAAACAGCCGTGTCGTCAGACCTCAGACTGCTCAGCTCCACGTAGGTGATGCTGGTGGACGTGTCTGCAGCCAACGTGACTCTGCCCTGGAACTTCTGTGCGTACTTTGCTCCACCATCTTTGCTGTCAATCTGTCCATCCGTTCAAGCTCTTGCTGAGGGGCCGGTCACACCCAGTGCATGTAGTCGGTGAAGGTGTATCCAGAAGCCTTGCAGGACACCTTCACTGAGGCCCCAGGCTTCCTCAGCTCAGCCCCCACTGCACCAGCTGCACCTGGGTGTGCACCCCTGTGGACAGGGGACAGAAGTGCATGAAGCCCCCTGACTGGACCCTGTCCCTTCTTCACCGCAGCACTGGGATGACCCTGACATGGAGCCAAGGCCACCAGGAGGAGGACTCTCCAGCTCCAGCCCCTGGTGAGGCCTGTGCTCCCAGGACTGCTGTGCAGAGCTGGTGTTGCTGTGGGTGATGTTCTCAGGGCTCAGAATATCCATATTTAACCTAGGACACCTCAGGTCATCTGAATGTTCTAGAGGCTGAGAACTTTACACTCAATACATGGGCGATATTAGGAAGGAGCAGACTTATGACCCATGGCCACACTCAGTGGGTGTGTGTCCGTGTCCTCATCTTTGTTTGAGGGCGTGTGTCCTGCCAGGTCCCTGACCCCTGTGCACAGAGCTCTTCCACTGAGGGGCCCGCCCCAGGGGACACAGTCCCCATCGTGAACCAGCCTTTAGTGCCACAGAGACATCCTCACCTCCAATCAGTGTGTTTCCCCAAAGTCAGCCACCACTGGGTATTCACAGACATACATCTGTCACATACACACACACACACCTGTTACACATACACACACAAACACACACACCTGTTACACACACACCTGTCACACCAACACACATCTGTCTCACATACACACATCACACAAACACGTCACACACACATGGGCCACACACACCCTAAACAAGCACACAGCTGTCACACACACACCTGTCATGCACACACAGACACACCTGTCAAACACACTTACCTGTCTCACACACACACACACCTGTCTCACACACACACCTGTTACACACACACATATACCTGTAACACACACACACCAGCTACACACAAACACACACCTGTCACATACACACCTGTCACACAGACTTACAGACATCCACACTCACAC
>NW_011494413.1:0-459 GCF_000754665.1 Bison bison bison | reverse complement strand
TGGCATGCTGCAGTCCATGGGGTCTGAAAGAACTGGATACACTGAATGACTGAATGACAGTGAAAAAACGACAGTGAGCAACAACCACCTCGATAACAGGCAAACCCTTCTTCCCCTCAGTTGATTGTCGATGTCACAAATTCACATCTTTGTGCATTACATATTTCAACACACAATGTAAGAGTTCTTTTTAAATGTATTAGTCTCTCTTTTTCCTGCTTTATTGAGATCTAATTGATATATGATCTTGTATTAGTTTAGGAACAATTACTCTTTTAAATTATATGATAAAGAGCACATGGAATTATAAGTCAAAGTTTCAGTAATATTAGTTTTTAGACTAATTAAAACTTACTAGTCCTAAATCATGTATTAAATCGAAAACAGTATGTGGAGTTACACTCTTCCCTGTAGCCCAAAGAGTAAAGAATCTGCCTGCAATGCAGGAGACCGGGGTTT
>NW_011494412.1:15024-17626 GCF_000754665.1 Bison bison bison | reverse complement strand
AAGAGTTAACTCATTGGAAAAGACTCTGATGCTGGGAGGGATTGGGGACAGGAGGAGAAGGGAACGACAGAGGATGAGATGGCTGGATGGCATCACTGACTCAGTGAACGTGAGGCTCAGTGAACTCCGGGAGTTGGTGACGGACAGGAAGGCCAGGCGTGCTGCAATTCATGAGTTCCAAAGAGTCGGACACCACTGAACGACTGAACTGAACTGAACGGATGCATATGATGCCCTCTCAAGCAGAAATAGAAAAATGATAACGAATGTAATTTATAAAATCCGAATGTATTCACTCATACGTATAAATGTGTATGAAGAAATATTTACTGTGGTTATGCTGCCTTCTCATGGAGAAACAGAAGAATGCTTATGAATGAAATTTATAAAATCCAGATGCATTCTTCACATATTGAAAAAGACACTGTATAACTTTATTAAAAAATTAATACATGCTCATAACAGAAAATGTAAATTTGGTAGGAAAAAAAAAAAAAAACCAAGAAAAAATCACCCATGATTTCATTTACCACTGGCTCAGAATTCTGAGTTCCTGAGCTGGGGAGATAAAATATCAGGGTGTGTTAGTTCTTTCACTATAAAATACTTTCTGTTATTTCAATTTTAACATATAACTTGGTTCTGATATGTGGTTCTTGCTTTGTTTACTTATACTGAAGATTTTCCTTTTACAAATACTGAGTAATTTGGCCACATCTTTAGAGACTGCTTGCTTTATGCTTTTTTAATTCTTTTTTAAATTTTTTTCTGTTTTTGCTATAATTAAAAAATGTTGCATGTCGTGCCTCAAAGAAATAATGCTGTAATGAACATTAGGGTGCATCCATCTTTTGGTTTTAAGGTTTTTTCCAGAAAAAAAGCTCAGGAGTAGGTCATAAGGTGATTATATTTTTTAGTTTTTAAAGGAGCTGCAATACTGTTCACCATAGTGGCCGTACCAATTTACATGCCCACTTACAGTGCAAGATTGTTCCCTTTTTCCCCGCATTCTCTCCAGGAATTATTGCTTGTAGAATTTTTGTTGCTATCTATTCAGACGGGCGTGAAGGAATACCACATTGTAGTTTTGATTTGCATTTCTCTAATGAATAGTGATGATGAACTATGGATGGAGGTTCATGACACTGTACAGGAGACAGGGACCAAGACCATCCCCAAGAAAAAGAAATGCAAAAAAGCAAAATGGCTGTTTGAGGAGGCCTTACAAATAGCTGTGAAAAGAAGAGAAGCCAAAAGCAAAGGAGAAAAGGAAAGATATATCCATTTGAATGCAGAGTTCCAAAGAATAGCAAGTAGAGATAAGAAAGCCTTCCTCAGTGATCAGAGCAAAGAAATAGAAGGAAATAAAGAATGGAAAAGACTAGAGATCTCTTCAAGAAAATTAGAGATACCAAGGGAACATTTCATGCAAAGATGGGCTCAATAAATGATAGAAATGATATGGACCTAACAGAAGCAGAAGACATTAAGAAGACATGAAGAGGAGAACTGTACCAAAAATATCTTCAATACCCAGATAGTCACAATGATGTGATCACTCACCTAGAGACAGACATCCTGGAATGTGAAGTTAAGTGGGCCTTCAGAAGCAGCACTATGAACAAAGCTAGTGGAGGTGATGGGATTCCAGTTGAGCTATTTAAAATTCTCAAAGATGCTGCTGTGAAAGTTCTGCACTCAATATGCCAGTAAATCTGGAAAACTCATCAGTGGCCACAGGACTGGAAAACATTAGTTTTCCTTCCAATCCCAAAGAAAGGCAATGCCCAAGAATGCTCAAACTACAGAACAATTACACTCATCTCACACACTAGTAAATTAATGCTCAAAATTCTCCAAGCCAGGCTTCAGCAATACGTGAACCATGAACTTGCAGATGTTCAAGGAGGTTTTAGCAAAGGTAGAGGAACAAGAGATCAAATTGCCAACATCTGTCAGATCATGAAAAAGCAAGAGAAATCCAGAAAAACATCTATTTATTCTTTATTGACTATGCCAAAGCCTTTGAGTGTGTGAATAACAATAAACTGTGGGAAATTCTGAAGGAGATGGAAATACCAGACCACCTGATCTGCCTCTTGACAAATCTGTATGCAGGTCAGGAAGCAAGAGTTAAAACTGGACATGGAACAGCAAACTGGTTCCAAAGAGGGAAAGGAGTACATCAAGGCTGTATATTGTTGCCGTGCTTATTTAACCCATATGCAGAGTACATCATGAGAAACCTGCACTGGAGGAAGCACAAGCTGGAATCAAGTTTGTTGGGAGAAATATCAGTAACCTCAGATATGCAGGTGACACCACTCTTTCTACAGGCAGAAATTGAATAAGAACTAAAGAGTCTCTTGATGAAAGTGAAAGAGGAGAGAAAAAAAGTTGGCTTAAAGCTCAACATTCAGAAAATGAAGATCATGGTCTCATCACTTTATGGCAAATAGATGGGGAAATGGTGGAAACAGTGGCTGACTTTATTTTGGGGGGCTCGAAAATCACTGCAGATGATGACTGCAACCATGGAATTAAAAGACACTTACTCCTTGAAAGGAAAGTTATGATCAACCTAGACAACTTATTAAAAAGC
>NW_011494412.1:12068-14924 GCF_000754665.1 Bison bison bison | reverse complement strand
TTTTCATCATCTGTATGACTTCTTTTGGGAAATGACTATTTAGATCTGCCTGTTTTTTTAGACAGTTGTGTGTGTTTTGTGTGTGTGTGTGTTTTCTGTTTTGTGTGTATGTGTGTGTGTGTGTTTATACTGGGCTACATAGCTGTTTGTATATTTTGGAAAATAATGCCTTGGTAACTAATGGGAGCTATCTGTGTAGCACAGAGAACTGTCCTCCATGCTCTGTGATGACCTAAATTTAGAAGGAAATTAAATGAAAGAGGTTATGTTTATACATTGCACACCTAATTTGATTTGCTGTACAGCAGAAAGCAACACAACATTGTTAAGCAACTACATGTGTGCATACTCTAGGCTCCATTTAAAGGAAGTTCTAAATGAAGCAGAAGTAATCTACACTAATAGAACCGAGAACAGGGGTTGCATGGGGAAGGACAGTGTGGGTAAAGGTACCAATTAATTCTCTAGGATGATGGGGATTTTTTTTTTTTTTTTGCAGTGAGCATTAGATATATAATCCAGGTGAAATTGCAGAGATATTTCTGAAATGTAAATTCCAAACAGGGTCTTGCTAAGTGGCTCTATGTATTTATAAACTTACTAGATAATATCATATTGACCTTCAGCAAGTTGCATCACACTATGCTTTTACAACACTGCTGAAACACTCCTTTTCCAATTTGTCATCCTCCATTTGGAGGGAAAATTTGGTATATATTAACTTTCTCATTGAACTTTGGCAATTTGTAATTTGCATGGTGAGAAATCACATTCCATTATTGTTTTTGTTTGCATTTTGTATATTACCAAGTCAGTTTGACATTTCTTCCTGATTTTTGGCAATTTTCCTCTTTTTTTTCTGGGTAATTTGTATTTCGTTGTATTCTTGTTTACTTCACAATTCTCTTCTATTGCGTTGTTCATCTTCTTTTCTTATTTTAACTTTGGACTCTGCATAAATAAGCTAAATGAATCATTTGTCAGCTATCTTCCAAATATTTAACAATCGTCATTTTCTAATTCCGTGTTTATTGTCTATTCAGCCATGCAGGAGGTTTACTACAAAGAAAGTTACGTAAATTTTCCCTTTTAAGCTTCTGGACAAAGAGCATGTAAAATAAGAAATTTTAAAAGTGGCCCAAAACTCTAGGAAGCTAGAGGGTGTGGTTAAAAGAATTGGGAGGGGTAACTTTCTGTGAGTTGCTCCCCATCCTCTCCTAGACGTATCAGGATGAGGCTTTGTGATGTCAAGCCTCACTCAGTACCACAGTTGGCTGTGGAAGTTACTTGCTGATCTCATAAAGTGTAAGGGTGTGGCCACCTGGGGAAGGGTATATATAGGGGTGCTCAGTGTGGAAAATTCTGAAAGAGATGGGAATACCAGAACACCTGATCTGCCTCTTGAGAAATTTGTATGCAGGTCAGGAAGCAACAGTTAGAACTGGACATGGAACAACAGACTGGTTCCAAATAGGAAAAGGAGTTCGTCAAGGCTGTATATTGTCACCCTGTTTATTTAACTTATATGCAGAGTACATCATGAGAAACGTTGGACTGGAAGAAACACAAGCTGGAATCAAGATTGCCGGGAGAAATATCAATAACCTCAGATATGTAGATGACACCACCCTTATGGCAGAAAGTGAAGAGGAACTCAGAAGCTTCTTGATGACAGTGAAAGTGGAGAGTGAAAAAGTTGGCTTAAAGCTCAACATTCAGAAATCGAAGATCATGGCATCCGGTCCCACCACTTCATGGGAAATAGATGGGGGAACAGTGGAAATAGTTTCAGACTTTATTTTTCTGGGCTCCAAAATCACTACAGGTGGTGACTGCAGTCATGAATTAAAAGACGCTTACTCCTTGGAAGGAAAGTTATGACCAACCTAGATAGCATATTCAAAAGCAGAGACATTACTTTGCCAACAAAGGTCTCGTCTAGTCAAGGCTATGGTTTTTCCTGTGGTCATGTATGGATGTTAGAGTTGGACTGTGAAGAAGCCTGAGCACCAAAGAATTGATGCTTTTGAACTGTGGTGTTGGAAAAGACTCTTGAGAGTCCCTTGGACTGCAAGGAGATCCAATCAATCCATTCTGAAGGAGATCAGCCCTGGGATTTCTTTGGAAGGAATGATACTAAAGCTGAAACTCCAGTACTTTGGCCACCTCCTGCAAAGAGTTGACTCATTGGAAAAGACTCTGATGCTGGGAGGGATTGGGGGCAGGAGGAGAAAGGAACGGCAGAGGATGAGATGGCTGGACGGCATCACTGACTCAATGGACGTGAGTCTCAGTGAACTCTGGGAGTTGGTGAGGGACAGGGAGGCCTGGCGTGCTGCGATTCATGGGGTCACAAAGAGTCGGACACGACTGAGCAACTGATCTAATCTGATATGAGGGCCTCTGGAGTAGACCACTGTGAGTCTTCAAAATGACTAAGGTGACTCGGAAGCCACAAGGCTCTAGAGCTGTTATACAACAGCTGACTCTAGATACCCAGGAGGGAAAGATGAAGACCTCCCATGAACTGAGGTCCAAAGGATGTGTCAAGGTGACCTGAACCCACCTAAGCTCCTCATGCCTTTCTCTGAATTATTTAGTATGTTGAAAAAAATAGCTTTATATCATTCTTTCTTATGGCTAATATTCCATTGTATGCATATATATCTGTCTTTATCCATTCACCTATCTATGGGCATTTAAGGTTGTTTCCATGTCTTTGCTACTGTACATTGTGCTACTATAAACACTGTTGTGCATATCTCCTTTCTGATGGGAGTTTTCATCTTACTGGATATATGACCAGTAGTGTTACTGTTGGATCATATAGTAACTGTATTTTTGGAGTTTTAAAAA
>NW_011494412.1:11633-11968 GCF_000754665.1 Bison bison bison | reverse complement strand
CTCCTCCTACCTTAAGTGTTTTTTATAACGCCTATTATGAAAAGGTGCTGGGTTCAGGGAAATGCTTTTTCTGTAAGCATATGTGTTTTTGGTCCTTTATTGTATTAAAATGGCATTATGTTGATTGACTTTCGTATAATGAACCAACTTTGCATACCTCCATAAATCCCACGTGATCGTGGTATATGATCATTTTTATATGTTGTTAGATTTTTTTTTTTGCCAGTATTTTGTCGAGTACTCTTGCCTCTATATTCATAAGGGATATTGGCTGTGTGTGTGTGTGTGTGTGTGTGTGTGTGTGTGTGTGATGTCTCTGTATAATACTAGTATTA
>NW_011494412.1:7711-11533 GCF_000754665.1 Bison bison bison | reverse complement strand
GTAGTGGTAGTGAAAGTCACTCAGTCGTGTCAGACTCTTTGCAATCCCATAGATTATACAGCCCATGGACTTCTCCAGGCCAGAATACTGGAGTGAATAGCCTTTTCCTTCTCCAGGGGATCTTCCCCACCCAGGGATCGAAACCAGGACTCCAGCATTGCAGGCACATTCTTTACAGGCTGAGCCACAAGGGAAGCCTGGTTTTTCATGTATGCTGCTGCTGCTGCTGCTAAGTCACTTCAGTTGTGTCCGACTGTGCGAACTGACAAGACAGGAGCCCACCAGGCTCCCGCATCCCTGGGATTCTCCAAGCAAGAACACTAGAGTGGGTTGCCATTTCTTTCTCCAACGCATGAAAGTAAATATTGAAAAGGAATTCACTAAGTCCTGTCCGACTCCGCAACCCCATGGACAGCAGCCTACAAGGTTCCTCTGTCCGTGGGATTTTCCAGGCAAGAGTATCAGCCATTATAGGATGTTGTTAATCTTCCTGCAGTACATGGTTGACTTACATGTTTTGTTTTTTTTTTTTCCTTCCAAAAATATTTTGTTCTTCTTCTTTTAAATATATATTCTTAGGAGTGGAGCTGCCAGGTCATATGGTCAGTCTCTTGTATTCTTTAAAAGGCACTTTGTAGTGACATTTATAATGGCTCCTACCAAATATTTCTCACTAGTACCATAAAGATTCCATGTGCGCTTGAGAAAAAGGTGAAATTCATTGTTTTGGGATGAAATGTCCTATAGATATCAATTAGGTCTACCTGGTCTATTGTATTGTTTAACGTTTGTGTTTCCGTGTTAATTTTCTGTTTAGTTGATCTATCCATAGGTGTGAGTGGGGTATTAAAGTCTCCCACTATTATTGTGTTATTGTTAATTTGTCCTTTCATACTTGTTAGCATTTGTCTTACATATTGCGGCACTCCCGTGCTGGGTGCATATATATTTATAATTGTTATATCTTCTCCTTGGATTGAACCTTTGATCATTATGTAGTGACCATCTTTGTGTCTTTTCACAGCCTTTGTTTTAATGTCTATTTTATCTGATATAAGTATTGCTACTCCTGCTTTCTTTTGCTCCCTATTTGCATGAAAAATCTTTTTCCAGCCCTTCACTTTCAGTCTGTATGTGTCCCCTGTTTTGAGGTGGGTCTCTTGTAGACAACATATGTAGGGGTCGTGTTTTTGTATCCATTCAGCAAGTCTTTGTCTTTTGGTTGTGGCATTCAACCCATTTACATTTAAGGTAATTACTGATATGTATGATCCTGTTGCATTCACTTTGTTGTTTTGGGTTCGAGTTTATACATCCTTTTTGTGTTTCCTGTCTAGAGAAAATCCTTTAGTATTGGTTGGAGAGCTGGTTTGGTGGTGCTGAATTCTCTCAGCTTTTGCTTGTCTGAAAAGCTTTTGATTTCTCCTTCATACTTGAATGAGAACCTTGCTGGGTACAATAATCTGGGCTGTAGGTTATTTTCTTTCATCACTTTAAGTATGTCTTGCCATTCCCTCCTGGCTTGAAGAGTTTCTATTGAAAGATCAGCTGTTATCCTTATGGGAATTCCCTTGTGTGATATTTGTTGTTTTTCCCTTGCTGCTTTTAATATTTGTTCTTTGTGTTTGATGCTTGTTAACTTGATTAATATATGTCTTGGGGTGTTTTGCCTTGGATTTATCCTGTTTGGGACTCCCTGGGTTTCTTAGACTTGAGTGATTATTTCCTTCCCCATTTTAGGGAAGTTTTCAACGATTATCTCCTCAAGTATTTTCTCGTGGTCTTTCTTTTTGTCTTCTTCTTCTGGGACCCCTATGATTCGAATGTTGTACCGTTAATATTGTCCTGGAGGTCTCTGAGATTGTCCTCATTTCTTTTCATTTGTTTTTCTTTTATCCTCTCTGATTCATTAATTTCTACCATTCTATCCTCTAATTCACTAATCCTATCTTCTGCCTCTGTTATTCTACTAATTGTTGCCTCCAGAGTGTTTTTAATTTCATTTATTGCATTATTCATTTTATATTGACTCTCTTTTATTTCTTCTAGGTCCTTGTTAAACCTTTCTTGCATCTTCTCAATCTTTGCCTCCAAGCTATTTATCTGTGATTCCATTTTGATTTCAAGATTTTGGATCAGTTTCACTATCATTATTCTGAATTCTTTATCAGGTAGATTCCCTATCTCTTCCTCTTTTGTTTGGTTTGGTGGGCATTTATCCTGTTCCTTTATCTGGTGGGTATTCCTCTGTTTCTTCATCTTGGTTAAATTGCTGAGTTTGGGGTGTCCTTTCTGTATTCTGGCAGTTTGTGGAGTTCTCTTTATTGTGGTGTTTCCTCGCTCTGTGTGGGTTTGTACAGGTGGCTTGTCAAGGTTTCTTGGTTCGGGAAGCTTGTGTCAGTGTTCTGGTGAGTGGAGCTGTATTTCTTCTCTCTCCTTTCAAGGACTTGGGTTGCTTTTCTGGGTGCCTGATGTCCTCTGCCGGCATTCAGAAGTTGTTTTGTGGAATTTACTCGGCATTTAAATATTCTTTTGATGAATTTGTGGGGGAGAAAGTGTTCTCCCCGTCCTACTCCTCCGCCATCTTAGCTCCTCCTACCTTAAGTGTTTTTTATAACGCCTATTATGAAAAGGTGCTGGGTTCAGGGAAATGCTTTTCCTGTAAGCATATGTGTTTTTGGTCCTTTATTGTATTAAAATGGCATTATGTTGATTGACTTTCGTATAATGAACCAACTTTGCATACCTCCATAAATCCCACGTGATCATGGTATATGATCTTTTTTATATGTTGTTAGATTTTTTTTTTTTGCCAGTATTTTGTTGAGTACTCTTGCCTCTATGTTCATAAGGGATATTGGTTGTGTGTGTGTGTGTGTGTGTGTGTGTGTGTGTGTGTGATGTCTCTGTATATTACTGGTATTAGAGAAATATTGGCATCACTTTGCATGCTATGTGGGGAAGAGACATGTGAAATGAAGGATGAAGCATTGTTGGATTTAAGTTTAGTCAGGATTAGAGGCAGAAATTTAGGATATATCAGTGTGGAATTGGGGTGAGATTATCAAGAGAGTTCATTCTCAATTTGCTAGGCCTGTATTAAGTGCTTGACATTGAATTATGCTGTTTGTTAACTATGTCTAGATACTTTATACTTTGAATCTGCTATTTTCTGTATTAACATTTATGAAATTAGTATGTGTGAATCAGTTGTAATGTGCATTTAAGATACGTTTTCTTCCAATTTTACTACAAAACAAGATGCCATTAAATAGCTGATGCTTTTTTAAAAGAGCTGCTAACTTTAAGTCTAAGAAATAAGCATGTTTGACTTTAAGATACAGAAACACATTAAAAAGTTATAAATTTGCCCAAAAAGATGCAGCTGGTGTGTGGCTAACTTAGAATTCCAGCTCAATCTTCTTTGACTCCAAAGTCCATGTTTCTAAACACTGTACAATAGTGCTTTTGTAAAAATACTCATCCTTTACATGTGATTTCATCTAATGATCAGTGGTGTTTTGTGGTTTTTTTCCTTTTCTTTCCTTCTTTCTTTTTTTAAAATAGAAGAGATTAAAATCAACATGGGACAATGCTCTGATTCTAGAGTCATGTAGACTTATAGGTTTTTCAGCTGTCATTTAGCCTCTTTGATACTCAGTGTCTTCATCTGTAAGATAATGGTGTTTATAACTACCTAGAGTTTTGGAGATAATCAAATACAGCATTTTTCTGTACTTAACTAATATGTAGTATGTTTATACTTAGGTGGCAGGTTATATAAAGAAAGCACTGGGATTGGTGGCCACGCCCTTCAAGAAT
>NW_011494412.1:5523-6454 GCF_000754665.1 Bison bison bison | reverse complement strand
ACATACACAAACTGGTTACACAACAGCCAGGGCACAGGGTTGAGAACAGCACACACACACACACTGGTTTCACAGTTGCCAGAGCACAGGGCTGAGATCAGCACTTTCAAACATACATACACACAGAAACCCGTGGCACAGTCACCAGTACACAGGGCTAAAAAAAGCACATACACACACACACACACAAACAGGTTGTACAGTCGCCAGGGCACAGGACTGAGCATGACACACACAAACTGACACACACAAACACACACACACAAACCGGTTTCAGAATCACCAGGGCACAGGTATGAGAACAGCACACACACACACACACAAACCTGTTGCACAGTTGCCAGGGCACAGGCCTGAGAATGGCACACACTCACAAATGCACACACACACACAAACCACTTGTACAGTCTCCAGAGCACAGGGATGAGAATTCACACACACACACACACACACACACACACACCTGTTGCACAGTTGCCATGGCACAGACCTAAGAACAGCTCAACACACACACACACACACACACACTCACACAAACCAGTTTCACAGTCGCCAGGACACCGTGCTTAGAACAGCATAACACACACACATACACACACATACACACAAACTGGTTTCACTGTCGCCAGGGCACAGGGCAGAAAACAGGACATACACACACACACACACACAAACAAGTTTCACAGTTGCCTGGGGACAGAGCTGACAATTACACACACACCCACTCACACACATAAACACAAACCAGATTCACAGTCGCCAGGGCACAGGTCTGAGAATGGCACACACACACAAATGCACACACACACACAAAACAGTTGTACAGTCTCCAGAGCAAGGGATGAGAATTCACACACACACACACACACACACACACACAAACCTGTTGCACAGTTGCCAGGGCACCGACCTAAGAACAGCTCACACACAC
>NW_011494412.1:4471-5423 GCF_000754665.1 Bison bison bison | reverse complement strand
AGGCAGAGAGGTGACAGCTGGAAAAACCACACCTCCTGCCAGCACTGCCACCACCAGTTTCCTACTCCCTTCCAGCTGCAGTGTCACATTGAAAGTATTCACATTTCCCAGAAGCCCTCTGCAGACTGTAAAATCTGTGAGTTGTCCTTTGAGACAGATCAGGTTCTCTTATAGCACATGAAAGACAATCATAAGCCTGGCGAAATGCCCTATGTATGCCAGGTTTGCAATTACAGATCATCAGTCTTTGCAGATGTGGATGCACAATTCAGAGCATACCATGGTAACACTAAGAACACACTTATACATACACAAAAACCAGTTGCACAGTCACCAGGGAACTGGGCTAAGAATCACACACACACACACACACACACACACATAAACAGAGACCAGTTTTGTGGTCACCAGGGCACAGGGCTGAGAACAGCACAACCACACACACACACACACACACAGATACATAAACCAGTTTCACTGTTGCCAGGGCACAGGACTGAGAACAGAACACCCACACACCGGTTGCACAGGCTCCAGGGCACGGGGCTGAGAACGGCACTCACACACACACACACAAATACACACATACACATAAAGTGTTTACACAGTCGCCAGTTCCCAGGGCTAACAGGACACAAACACACACACAAAAAAAACAAACCAGTTTCACAGTCGCCAGGGAACAAGCCTAAGAATAAAACACACACACACACACACACACACACACACACACATACATAAACCGGATTCACAGTCCCCAGGGCATTAGCATGAGAACAATTCACACACATACATACATATACCAGTTTCATAGTCCCCAAGGCTGACACCTGAGAACAGCACACACACACACACATTCACAAACAAATTAGTTGCACAGTCACCAGGGCACAGTGCTAAACACGGCACACACACACAGACACACACACACACACAAACCAGTTTCAGAGTC
>NW_011494412.1:2009-4371 GCF_000754665.1 Bison bison bison | reverse complement strand
TTATGGTCTCCAAGGTCCCATTGACAGACCTGCGGGGTACCCTCCAAGTATTGGTTCCTGAACATCAGTACACATCACTGCCTCTGTGGGTTCCTGGAGTTGAGTCTCCTTAGGCATGTCTTGGAGAGGGCAATGACATGCCACTCTAGTACTTTTGCCTGGAAAATCCCATGGATGGAGGAGCCTGGTTGGCTGCAGTCCATGGGGTCTCTAGAGTCGAACACAACTGAGCGACTTCACTTTCACTTTTCACTTTCATGCACTGGAGGAAATGGCAACCCACTCCAGTGTTCTTGCTTGGAGAATCCCAGGGATGTGGAAGCCTGGTGGGCTGCTGGCTCTGGGGTTGCACAGATTCGGACACGACTGAAGCAACTTAGCAGCAGCAGCAGCAGGTATGTTTTAATGCCATCTCTTCTCCACTTCCGGCACAGGTAACAAACAATCTGTGCACAATTCAAGGAACCTGGGATCCTGGCTGTAGACCTATGCCAGGAGAAATATCTCGTTTTCCCTTCCTTTCTCCTCCTTATCTCTCCCCACTCTTTTTTCACCCTTCCTCAATTTATTTAAATTCTCTAAGCTTTCACAAAATGCTGGGAAGTGATAATCACCAAGGGCTTAGCATCCCTTTCAGAACTGAACAGGAAGGACTACAGATGACTAAGCTGTAGCGAGTCTTGTCTGCATTTTAGGTAATTTTCTGAGTGTAAAGTCTATTGTATTTATTTACTCCATGCTTGACTGGTTGATTTGCACTTTGAATATTTTACTAGGACTTTCCAGTTAGTTTGCTTAGGCCAAAGCACTTTGTTAAGTGTAAGCTTAAACCACTTTTGCAGAAAGAGTGTGTGTTGTTCTGGTCTCAGGTGAAAACTTCTATGTATAATTAAATGTGCAGACTTTTATATATGTAGCTCATTTATTCTATTTCTATAGTAAAAATATGCAATGGTTTAGTTATGTGTTTTTATTTTTCCTTAGTGTTATCAATATTGTTACTGTTATTTGCTCTGAAGTATGCTCCTAAAGAATATAAGTTGTTATTTATTGCCAACTACTGCTGGGAGGGATTGGGGGCAGGAGGAGAAGGGGACAGGAGGATTCTATTTTGCTTGCTCTCTCAGATAAAATTTAATATTTAATTCATGTTGCCAAAGACTTGTAAGTAAAATTAGTATTTATAGAAATAAAACGTTTTTTTTTAATTATTTCTTCTGTTTTTCTTTTTACAAATAACATGGTGCATTTTTAGTTTTTTTTTAAAACTAATCTTATTGTGTTGGCCAGGACTTCTAAACATGATATGTAAATGGGTTTTCTTGTTCTTAGTACCATCAAATGCAATGAGTATATGGCTACAAATTTCTATTTCTATTTTTAAAATTTAAAGAAAATTGTTTTATTGGATAGTTTACAACATCTGTTGAGACATTTACTTTTCTTTCTTTCTCCTTTCTTTCTTTTTCTTCCTTTCTTCCCCTTCTCTCTTCCTCTTTCTTTCCTTTCTTCCTCCCTTTCTTTCCCCAGGTTTTTGCTTGACTGGACTTTTCCTGAAACAAAAGTCATTCCACTCAGGGTTGAATATTATCCTCTCAGAATCTCATTCCATTCTCATTTCTAGTATTGGAATTAACTTCCTCTTCCCTTTCATGCATTGGAGAAGGAAATGGCAACCCACTCCAGTGTTCTTGCCTGGAGAATCCCAGGGTGGGTGAGCCTGGTGGGCTGCTGTCTATGGGGTCGCACAGAGTCGAGATGACTGAAGTGACTTAGCAGCAGCAAAGGTGGTAAGAAAAACTTTATTCAAGGTAAGACTACTACAGCAGGGTCTTATAATGGGGTAGAGAGATTGAGCTCGAGTCTGACTACAGCAGGAACACAGCTGGGATTTATAGCTAAGCAACAGGGTGGGTCCATGGTGTTGCAAAGAGACTGGGGGACTGAAAAGCAATGAACAACAACAATAACAGGGTGGGTGTCAGTGGATGGAAACTTATTAAGAGGACCGTAAGGATTCTGAGGGAGATCAGCCCTGGGATTACTTTGGAAGTAACGATGCTAAAGCTGAAACTCTAGTACTTTGGCCATTTCATGCGAAGAGTTGACTCATTGGAAAAGACTGATGCTGGGAGGGATTGTGGGCAGGAGGAGAACAGGGCGGCAGAGGATGAGGTGGCTGGATGGCATCACTGACTCGATGGAGTGAGTCTGAGTGAACTCTGAGTGAACTCTGGGAGTTCGTGATGGACAGGGAGACCTGGCATGCTGCAATTCATGGGGATGCAAAGAGTTGAACACGACTGAGCTACTGAACTGAATTGAACTGATGGGTGAGGGTGGATTCTGGCTAAACTGAGAG
>NW_011494412.1:0-1054 GCF_000754665.1 Bison bison bison | reverse complement strand
CAAAAATTCACACACACACACACACACACACACACACACACACAAACCTGTTGCACAGTTGCCAGGGCACCGACCTAAGAACAGCTCACACACACACACACACACACACACACACACACACACACAAACCGGTTTCAGAGCCACCACGGTAAAGGGCTGAGACAACACACATACACAAACACAAACCGCTTGCACAGTTGCCAGGGCACAGGGCTGTGAATGGTACACACAAACACACACACAGACACATACAAACCAGTTTCACAGTTGCAAGGGCACAGGGCTGAGAAGAGCACACACACACACACACACACTACACACACAGACACATACCCAAACAAACTGCTTGCACAGTCGCCACGGCACAGGGGTGTGAATGGCACACACAAATACACCCATACACACACGAACAAACCATTACACAGTCGCCAGGGCACAGGGCTGAAAATGGCACACACACACACACACACACACACACACACCCAAACCGGTTGCACTGTCGCCAGGCCCCAGGGCTGAGAACAGCACACACACACACACACACACACACACAAACAAACCGGTTTCACAGCCACCAAGGTAAATGGCTGAGACAACACACATACACAAACACAAACCGGTTGCACAGTTGCCAGGGCACAGGGCTGAGAAAAGAACAACATACAAACACACACACACACATACATAAACCGGTTTCACCTTCGCCAGACACAAGCCTGAGAACAGCACACACCCACACACGCACACATTCAAAGTAGTTGCACAGTTGCCAGGACTCAGGGCTGGGAACAGAACACACACACACACACACATAAATCGGTCATACAGTTGCCAGCACACAGGTCTGAGAATGTCCCCCCCCACACAAACACACGCACACACACACAAACCGGTTTCACAGTTGCCAGGGCGCAGGGCTGAGAACAGTACAAACACACACACACACACAGACACACACAGACACATACACACACAAACTGTTTGAACAGTCGCCAGGGCACAGGGCTGTGAATGACACACACAAATACACACACACACACACGAACAAACCATT
>NW_011494411.1:19731-20329 GCF_000754665.1 Bison bison bison | reverse complement strand
GAAAAAGGAGAGTCCAAAGGGAGAGAGAGCAGTCAAGCCAGTAATCTCATCCCTAGTGAAAAATAGGGTCCTGAAGATTGGGTTCTTAAAGGTACAAAATTGGTAACAAATACATAAAAGCAAAATTAAAAATCTAGAGTAGAGTTTGGAATTTCAAAAATACGATGTTAAAGAAAAGAAGAAGGAAAAGAAAGAGAGAAAAAACGAACAAACAAAAACAAACAAGGTCATGAAAATTATAACGAAAATACAGGTACAAATTTGATAACTAATACCAAAAAGCAAAAATTAAAAATCTAGAGTAGAGTTTGGAATTTCAAAAATACAATGTTAAAAAAAAAGAAGAAGAAAAATAAAAAGAGAAAACAAACAAACAAACAAAAACAATGTACGCAAAAATTATAAAGAAAATACAGGTACAAAATTGATATCAAATACCAAAAAGCATAAATTAAAAATCTAGAATAGAGTTTGGAATTTCAGATATACAATGTTATATAAAAGAAGAAGAGAGAGAAACAGAGAAAAGAAAAAGTCACAGAAATTATAAAAAAAAACTATAGGTACAAAATTGATAACATATACCAAAAAGCTAAAA